>NW_015505660.1:525754-557355 GCF_001515645.1 Sinocyclocheilus grahami | reverse complement strand
TCGAGCCCCCTCTTGTTGAGAGCTGGGTTTGTGCTCCCTCAGCCAAGGTAAACTACTGCTAGCCGTTCCAGCATTGGAACATGCTGTAGGTCGAGCCCCCTTCTCGACTGAGAACGAGGTGTGTTGCTCCCTCAGCTAAATAACTGCTAGCTGTTCCACCATTGGAACATGCTGTAGGTTGAGCTCCCTCTCGATTGAGAGCTGGATGTTTGCTCCCTCAGCTACAGATTTACTGCTAGCCACTCCAGCATTATAGCCATAGATTGACTTGATGACTTCTCAAGACATAGCGTTTTGGGGATGCGCTATTTCCATCCATGGGCTGCTCTTTCAGAGTGCCACGAGAACCCCTTGGAACGGTATTTTTAAATCCATGTTATGGTAAGTGTGCACGTAAATTCTTTGTACACTTTCTAAAATCCACATGGCTGGTAAGTGTGCACGTTATGCTTTGCCCACTTTCTAAAATCCACATAAGTGGTAAGTGTGCACGTTATGCTTTGCCCACTTTTCTAAAAACCTGTATGGTAAGAGCTACGCACAACAGCTTCATGCTCTTTCTGAGTGGTTTAAAACCCCGGTTCCACCTTGGGCACTATTCCTCCTATGTATCCTCTGGATACCTATTTTAACAGAGTGTTGCTACTAGGGGTCTGTTGAGACAGTTTTTTCATCACATACTGTACATAGAGAATGTGCAGTAGCCCCTGTGTGACAGGCCAAGACTAGTATGATTCTAGGCTCTTGGTCATATTCCCTTAAAGGAATCTATTCCTGATTCCAAGCCTTGAGCTCTACCCTGGGCCCAGGAGTCTGGCCCTAACAGGTAAGTATTTTTTCGAGTATGTAGCCTAGGCCTTTGGCCGTAGAGAATAACGTCACTGACAGCCGTCTAACGTTCCAGGGGCAACTCTCATAACAATATGGTAGAGTTGGTACTTAGTGCTCGCCATGGTTCTGGCATGCACTCCCCTCAGCATGGTGGCGTGGGTATATCGTTCCCCATAGCGACCCCTAGAGGACGCAGTTCGAAGTTCCCATGAAAGGGAACGTCTCAGGTTACTTATGTAACCATGGTTCCCTGAGTAGAGAACGAGACACTGCATCCTCTAGGTTTCTTGCCATGCTGCGGAGGCAAGCTTCAGAAGAAGAAGTGAATGATGTGTGCTCCCGGCGCCTATTTATACTATAGTCGCACCGGTAGTGATGTCATGGCTGTCACCGGCCAATGAGTTGGTGTTTTTTCAATGTATGCTTCAGACACAGGTCACGACGAGGCGTTCCTCATAGCGACCCCTAGAGGACGCAGTGTCTCGTTTCCTACTCAGGGAACCATGGTTATATAAGTAACCTGAGACGTTTCTCATCATGTCTGACACTCTGAAGGCTATTGGCTGAAAGAAACAAAACCCAAAGGCAAAAAAAAAATCAGAGCCAAAATTAACAGTCTCAATCTAATCCAGAGAGAGTCCACTCAAGGATCCACAATCTATCCCTGGGGACTCTGTGGATGATCAGGCCAAACACTCATCTAATTATCTACTGAATTATTTACTCAGCTACATCTGCTTTAGCAGCCAGCCTGATGCTGACTGATGGGCCATGATATGAAATCAATGATGGACAATAGCGGTACAGTTCTTCTTTTCATGCACACATTATTGGGCGAGAAGTTCAGACAGAATTTTGCAATCTATCAAGTGAATTGATAGTCATTACAATTATGGAAAAACATGGAATCTCTCTTGGAAAATTGATATTGTTTACATTTTTTAAATATTTTATTTAGTTGTTTGTAGTATATGGACTTTTTGGGGGGTAAAATTGATTTCTTGTCCAAATTTGAGCTTACCTGATTTGGACCTGACAGGACCCGACAACCGCTAGACATCCATCATCCCCCTGCAGGCTTTGGTTTGGTTTCTGCTGTGAGGAGGGTCAATAAGATTGGTGGAGAACAGATGTAGGAGAAGATGATTGGACCAGAGGAAAAGGGAGAGGAGGGGGTCTGACACTGGTGTTAGATTACAATTGTACCTGGCACTTATAGGCACACTAAGCATTTATGAATAATAATGCATGCATGTGTTCAAATTAGTGCATTTACACATGTATTCTCTCTCTCTCTCTCTCTCTCTCTCTCTCTCTCTCTCTATAGTTGTATAGATAGTATCAAACACCATTTGATTGATTTCTTGTCCAAATTTGAGCTTACCTGATTTGGACCTGACAGGACCCGACAACCGCTAGACATCCATCATCCCCCTGCAGGCTTTGGTTTGGTTTCTGCTGTGAGGAGGGTCAATAAGATTGGTGGAGAACAGATGTAGGAGAAGATGATTGGACCAGAGGAAAAGGGAGAGGAGGGGGTCTGACACTGGTGTTAGATTACAATTGTACCTGGCACTTATAGGCACACTAAGCATTTATGAATAATAATGCATGCATGCGTTCAAATTAGTGCATTTACACATGTATTCTCTCTCTCTCTCTCTCTCTCTTTCTCTCTCTATAGGGTTGTAGATAGTATCAAACACCATTTGATGTTTAACCCACATTAGATGGATTACCTTTCAGAGATGAAGCAGATGGAGCAGATATAGGAAGGAGACTCATGCAGAATTCAGGACTGAAATGGACCTGAATTGAAGTTGCAAAGAGGATACAGAATAGTATTTTAAATTTAAAGTAGAATTCAAATGGAATATGTACATTACCATTCAGGTTGGTAAGATTTTAAAAACATTTCATCGCCAAGGCTGCATTTATTTGGTCAAAAGAAAAAAAAGAAGTAATAACAGGAAAATTGTGACATATTATACAATTTTAAATAACTGGTTTCTATTTTAATATATTGTAAAATGTAATTCATCCCTGTGATGCAAAGCTGAATTTTCAGCATCATTACTCCAGTCTTCAGTGTCACATGATCCTTCAGAAATCATTAATATGCTGATTTGCTGCTCAAGAAACATGTCTTATCATTATCAATGTCAAAAACCAGTGCTGTTTAATATTTTTGTGGAAACCTTTTTTTTAATCAGGATTTTTGATTAATAGAAAGTTCAAAAGAACAGCATTTATTTGAAATAGATCTTTTATAAATGTCTTTACTGTCACATTTGATCCATTTAATATGTCCTTGCTGAATAAAAATCTCAAACTGACCCCAAACTTTTGAACTTTTTTTCAATAACTGAATGTGGATGAACACTACTTTACCCCAAATTATTCTGAAAACAATGCAATAGACATTCTGTGGTGCTGCAAGGCAAATGTAACATTTGTTTTACTGACTGTTAATTGTGTTGACAATGTTCTACATATCAGAATAAATTGGCATGATTAGTAAAAATAAATGAGTAACTGTGGCGAAACTCCTCTGTTGCGTGACTGTGTTGTATTTGAGTGAACTGACATCCACACGTTCATATACATGTGTGTCATGTTCAGGTCTCTGTCAGTGAAATACACGGCATCTTTGTCTCTCTCTAGCTCTCAGTCCAATGCTTCTCTGGAGATCGTCAAAGCGCTCAGTAGTGGATCTTTGGGAAGGCGCTAATGTGGCGGACAGCAGGGAAGTGTGAAAAACATTCAGAAAGCATTTTACTCAGTCATCGCTTTAAAAGGGGCTCCACAGAATGGATATAAAGAGCTTGGTTTTTCTCTTTTTCTTTCTGTTTCTTTGTAGATGACCTTGCACTTTGAGATGGGCAAAAAGATTAAAGTTTTTCTTTAAAGGTGAAGTATGCTATTTCTTTTTTTTAAGTTAAAATATTTGTTATCGTCTGTGAATATGGATGGATAACTATAAGTCATTCGAAGGTCGATTCCTCCAGTAGTTTACGCTATTTGTTTGAGTAGCCTATTCCAACCATTTTTGTCCGGAATAATAGTTATTGTTTTGAAAACGGTCAGTTTTGCCATTTTCATTCGCGAGTGGTGTAGACATGACAAACTTACATTTGGACGTGCATACAAGAACCACTGATGCAGACCCACTTGTGGAGATAATATTGAAAGAAATAATGGCATATAAATCTGGCCCACCCATGATTTTGGAGAGAAGGCTTCTTGTTTTGGCTCCAGACAGTATTTTCGGTGTCTAATAAGCCCACAGGTTGTGATGTCACAAGCCAACGATTGCAAAAGTGGCACCTCAGTTTGTCCTCGGCTCACTCGGCTGTGTTCTGGCAGCGGCTCAACGAAAGTGAGACAGCTCTGGCCCAGTAATGGTTGCCAGATTTGGCTAGGCTTTGGATGTGCGGACCTGGCCCGATTTGCACTGAGACACATTTAGCCACATTTGGCCCGATTATGGACCATAAGTGCTGGTCTGATTTTGGCTGAGATATGGGTATGCATACCCGGACCAGTTTAGGTTTAAGCATGATGACGTAGCTGAATTATATCCACTACATAGTGGATATTTTACGCGCATGCACTGTAGTAGGTCTCGAATGAATTCATATTTTTATTTACATTTTATCCTTTTGCAGATGCTTTTATCCACAGCGACTGAGTCTAACAACTTTGTCTAAGTGAAGTCTAACGCAGTACATGTAGCAAGGGTTTTTGACGTACATTACATATCTACACGATGACCTACATTACATTACAATGTAAAAACTTTAATGTCTAAATTAATCTGCAATGTTTTCGTCTATACCGGCAACTTCAAAGCTTTATATATTTATTTATTTATTTATTTATTGAATAGCCTGCATTTCATATGTTATCGCCAGGATGCACATCAGTGCTGTATCCATTATTATAAGGATAAAACAAGCACTGTAACATGATTGATATGCAGACGTTGCCCTGTAAATAGCTAATTATTATACATCACTCTATCAGAGTTAGCCTAAATGTTTTTTGATTCTATCCGTCATGTTTATTTAAATTTAATTGGGCATATTAGATTAATGCCGATCCCAAAGCGCTCAGTAGTGGATCTTTGGGAAGGCGCTAATGTGGCGGACAGCAGGGAAGTGTGAAAAACATTCAGAAAGCATTTTACTCAGGCATGGCTTTAAAAGGGACTCCACAGAATGGGTATAAAGAGCTTGGTTTTTCTCTTTTTCTTTCTGTTTCTTTGTAGATGACCTTGCACTTTGAGATGGGCAAAAAGATTAAAGTTTTTCTTTAAAGGTGAAGTATGCTATTTCTTTTTTTTAAGTTAAAATATTTGTTATCGTCTGTGAATATGGATGGATAACTATAAGTCATTCGAAGGTCGATTCCTCCAGTAGTTTACGCTATTTGTTTGAGTAGCCTAATCCAACCATTTTTGTCCGGAATAATAGTTATTGTTTTGAAAACGGTCAGTTTTGCCATTTTCATTCGCGAGTGGTGTAGACATGACAAACTTACATTTGGACGTGCATACAAGAACCACTGATGCAGACCCACTTGTGGAGATAATATTGAAAGAAATAATGGCATATAAATCTGGCCCACCCATGATTTTGGAGAGAAGGCTTCTTGTTTTGGCTCCAGACAGTATTTTCGGTGTCTAATAAACCCACAGGTTGTGATGTCACAAGCCAACGATTGCAAAAGTGGCACCTCAGTTTGTCCTCGGCTCACTCGGCTGTGTTCTGGCAGCGGCTCAACGAAAGTGAGACAGCTCTGGCCCAGTAATGGTTGCCAGATTTGGCTAGGCTTTGGATGTGCGGATCTGGCCCGATTTGCACTGAGACACATTTAGCCACATTTGGCCCGATTATGGACCATAAGTGCTGGTCTGATTTTGGCTGAGATATGGGTATGCATACCCGGACCAGTTTAGGTTTAAGCATGATGACGTAGCTGAATTATATCCACTACATAGTGGATATTTTACGCGCATGCACTGTAGTAGGTCTCGAATGAATTCATATTTTTATTTACATTTTATCCTTTTGCAGATGCTTTTATCCACAGCGACTGAGTCTAACAACTTTGTCTAAGTGAAGTCTAACGCAGTACATGTAGCAAGGGTTTTTGACGTACATTACATATCTACACGATGACCTACATTACATTACAATGTAAAAACTTTAATGTCTAAATTAATCTGCAATGTTTTCGTCTATACCGGCAACTTCAAAGCTTTATATATTTATTTATTTATTTATTTATTGAATAGCCTGCATTTCATATGTTATCGCCAGGATGCACATCAGTGCTGTATCCATTATTATAAGGATAAAACAAGCACTGTAACATGATTGATATGCAGACGTTGCCCTGTAAATAGCTAATTATTATACATCACTCTATCAGAGTTAGCCTAAATGTTTTTTGATTCTATCCGTCATGTTTATTTAAATTTAATTGGGCATATTAGATTAATGCCGATCCATTTTGTTTATTTAGATTTTATATTATTCTAATATAGCTATTACAGACATTTTCAACAATAATAAAATAATTAAAAAAAACAACCATTAAATTGATATTCAGACTTTACCTCGCTAATAACGCCTCAGTCAGGTCAAAGAAATGTTTTATTACCGTATTGGCCCGAATATAAGACGACCCTGATTATAAGACGACCCCCCTTTTTCCAGATGTACCTTTTGGAAAAAGGCTTTTTAAAAACCAAATCTTGTTTTCTCTCAGTAAAACACATTTTGTCTTCAATTATTTTCATATTGCATATTTTTCCTATTTTAATTTTTGTTTTGAAAGTATGGTAAAAACTGGTAAAATGTACCAACAATCACATTTAAAAAATATACACTTTTTGATATACAATAAAAAAAAAAAAAAAAACAGGAAGCCCATCTGAATTAGGACATATAGGCTATCCATCTAATAGTAGCCTACCAAAATCTTATTAACAGTAGAAGTTAAATCTTACTGTAGTCTTCAAATCTGGGTACTGTCTTACGTTTTAAAATCACAAAGGGAGTTTGGTCCCATCAGGCTAACGTGACAGTCACGACTCATGCAGCTGTAAGGTTTTCTTTTTCTTTTGTTTTTACTCGCAATCTTTACAACAGGCATTACATTACGTATTTCATGGCACACTCGTTTTATGCGTATTTGGCACCACCTATTGTTGTGGGTGTATTATTGACATGTCAAAGTCTAGACCCTGAATATAAGACGACCGCGTTTTTTCAGATGTATTTCCAAGAAAAATCGGGTCAATACGGTAGTTGCTTTTCATACTATCATCTGATACAGCACTCAAAAACGTTTCACGAGAGAGAGAGAGAGAATGGATGGTTTATGTCTTTAACCATTTATAATTGGTCTATCTATCTCCAGGGATTTCACTTGCATATAACACACACAAAAATAAATTATGCCTTGTCCCCGACCAGGGCCGGATTATCCAATGGGCATTATGAGCACAAGCCCAGGGGCCCATGCGCACTTGGGGCCCAAGCGAGGGGAAGAAAAAAAATTCGGAGTGTCTTTACATTAAGTGCAAATAGCGCGCTTGTTGGCAAACGCTATTTACAGTAGCTCCACCCACCAATGTCTGGTTGACACTCAATATTAAAAAAGACGCATTGAACTCAATGGCTTCGGTGGTGTGCTCAGTAGAGCGTAAGACTCCCAAAATTACCTTTTGACGCGATCGACCCGGGTTTCGAGTCCGCCACTATATGGGCCTCATTCCTGAAACACAAGCAGAACGAATTTTTGTGCAAATTGTTCATAAAGCTGTTCTGACATAAACTTTCGAACTCATGAAAATGTTTGTATTTTAAAAATGTTAGTTGGTACGAAAGAGATATACACCTGCTTGTTGTGTATTGGTGTGACGTCATCACGTAAGAGGTAGTAGTAAAAGTGGATGGCAAGTTCAATCAGGCGTCTGTGTGGTTTGATCCGATATAAATAGTGAGTATATAACAATGGCGACGAGGATGGGATCACAAAGACTGACTCCTTAGTTAAATCTGAAAGTGAGTCAGGCGTGCATCATGTTGAGGAGTTTATTTCAGCTAATTAAAAAGTTTAGCTTCGAGATAGGCAGCGCGCGTCAAAGATGGACGCTTCAATCCCCAAATTTGACTGCTACAGCGATCCAGCCACATTAGGTCCGCGGTGGACAAGATGGCTAAATGGTTTTGAACTCTTTGCTGATGGGAAAGGTTTGATCCTGACTGACGTTGCATCTGTTGCCACAAAACAAAGACGGAGAGCCCTGCTTTTACATCATGCTGGGGCAGATGTGCAGGATATTTTCTCCACATTCGCTGACACGGGAGGGCCAACGGAGCAAGCAGTGACAGCACTAAACGCATACGTTGTGCCTCAGGTAAATACGGCGTTTGCAAGACAGACATTTTATCACCTCAAGCAGAAAACGGGACAAACCGTGCAACAGTTTGTCACATGTTTAAGGCAAGTGGCCAAGGATTGTGACTTTGGCGTTGATAAAGACAACCAAATAAGGGATACTGTTCTGAGCTGATGCAATTCTGAATATGTACATAGAAAGCTGCTGGAAGAAGGCACTGATTTGATGCTTGCTCGTACCCTAGAAATTGCAGCGCAGTGTGAACGTGTTGAACTGCAGATGGCAGCGTTGCACATCGCTCCAGAATCTGAGATAAAAGAGACGGTGAGTCTTGTGTCCAAAAAAGGTGCGAGAGATTAGAAAAAACGTATGCAATACAGTAAAGGAAGAACAGATTCGGATAAAACTTGTTACAGATGCAGACAGACAGGTCATTTTGCAAAAGATTATAAATGCCACGCACGTGGAAAATCAGGCAGGAAATGCAATGGGAAAGATCATTTCACAAAAATGTGTAAAACAAAAGACAGTTCAAAACAGACAATAAAAAGAGTTGACTCAGAAGAGAATAATCAAGACTTTGCATTTGTTGTAAAAGAAGAGAGCAACATGGACAGAATAACTTTCTCAGTAGGGGGCATCAAACTACCAATGTTGGTTGACTCAGGAGCAACAAGTAACATAGTAGATGAAAGAACATGGGAAATGCTAAAAGAAAAGAAGATCAAATGCAGTTCAGCCAGGTCAGACAAGAAATTGTATGCGTACTCGTCAAGTGAACCCTTGCCAGTCAAAGGAATTTTCTGGTGTAAGCTTGGAATTGGAAAACGCAGTACAACGGCAGAGTTTACAATTATTTGTGGGCGTGGGGAGCCACTGCTCGGAAAAGACACAGCAGTTAAATTAGAAGTGCTGAGGATTGGAGCTAACGTTGTGGCAGTGAGTGATTTGAACTCCATGATACGACAGCAATACCCCAAATTGTTCAGCGGAGTAGGCAAATTGAACACAAAACAAATCAGCCTGCATACAGACAGCACAGTGACACCTGTTGCACAGCCCCTGAGGCGCGTTCTATTCCACCTCAGAGAGGCTGTTGAGAAAAAAATAAATGAACTGCTTAACATGGACATTTTTGAGAAAGTTGATGGAGCAACTCCTTGAGTAAACCCAGTTGTCATTGTGCCTAAAGCAAATGCAGAAATAAGGATGTGTTTAGACATGAGGCAGGCAAACGCTGCAATCATTCGTGGGAGGTTTCCAATTCCCACAGTGGATGAACTGTTGCAGGGAATGAATGGATCACTAGACCTGAAGGGGGGGTACCATCTCTTGAGATTACAGCCCTATGATTTTCGGGTGATTCATATACCCGGAACGCACAACATTGCAGATCCTTTGTCATGCCTACTGGGGCCATCGGCCAAAGGTGCGACCCATGCACATGAGGAATATGTGAGATTCATAGCTGTTTGTGCGACACCAAGTGCCTTGACCACCAAGGAAGTTGAGCAGATCTCAGCAAATGATGTGGAATTACAGAGACTGAAAACTGCCGTTCAAACAGGTTGTTTTGACGACTGCCCTGCATACAGGCATATTGCAGGTGAGCTATGTGTTGTTGGCCAAATAATACTCAGAGGGACAAGAATTGTTTTGCCACAGTCGCTGCGTGGAAGAGCGTTACAGTTGGCTCATGAGGGTCATCTTGGTGTAATAGGAACAAAACAACACAACACCTGAGATCAAAGGTTTGTTGGCCTGGAATGGACAGGGCCAATAGAAAGGTTCGTGAGGGTGTGTCATGGTTGTCAGCTGGTAGCAAGACCAGATGTTCCAGAACCCCTGTCACCCACAGTGATGCCTGAAGGGCCCTGGCAAAACTTGGCCACAGACTTGCTTGGTCCTTTACCTGATGGACATTCGATCCTGGTCGTTGTTGACTATTACAGTAAGTACTACGAATATGCGATCCTCAAATCCACAACTGCAGAAAAAGTGATTGACAGTTTGGAGGACATTTTCAGTCAGCATGGACTTCCCTTAACAATCAGGTCAGATTGTGGGCCGCAATTCAAGTCCAGTCAGTTTCAAACGTTTTGTCAGGAAAACGGAATCCACCAGATTAAAACAACCCCAAAGTGGGCGCAAGCAAATGGGGAAGTGGAAAGACAAAATGCATCACTTATGAAATGAGTACAAATTGCCCAAGCTGAAGGCCAGGACTGGAGAAAAGAGCTACGCAAGTATGTGACTGTCTACAGATCCATACAACACTCCACAATGGGCAAAAGCCCAGCAGAACTTCTTTTTCAGAGGAAGGTAAGAGGAAAGTTACCAGACATTGCAACACCCCACAGTGACCTGGAAGCTCGAGACAGGGACACAGAGCAAAAAGGAAAAGCCAAAATAAACACAGACAACAGACGGAATGCAAAGACATCTGACATAGAGATTGGAGATCAAGTGCTTGTGAGGCAAGACAAAACAAACAAGTTCATAACAACATTTCACAGTACACCTCACAAAGTCATACACAGAGAAGGTAACAGTACAGACGGAATGCAAACATAGAGGTTGGAGAGGTTGGAGATCAAGTGCTTGTGAGGCAAGACAAAACAGACAAGTTCACAACAACATTTCACAACAAAGTCATACACAGAGAAGGTAACAGTGTTATTGTTCAGTCACCCACTGGAGCGAAATATGCTTGGAACACAACATTCGTCAAGAAGTTTAATTCAATGGAAACAACAACAGTGAATCATGGTATGAAATGTGCTCAAAAGCCAAATTCAGATGAGGAACAAAACGGAATTGCAGAAGAATGCAAAATGAACTGTGAAACAATTCAGGAAGAGGAACAAACTCCTAAACCGTGCAGGCCTCAGCGACAAATCAAATTGCCTGAAAGACTTAGAGACTATGTTATTGAGTGACTAATGAGATTCTGAAAAAAAATGCTGAAAAAAAGAGAGGCCATTTAAGTTTAATGAGTTCCAAGTACGTTAAAGGTTATGTTAGTTCCTACTTTATAAGCTATCATCCATCTTCACATTGATCTTCAACAGATCCCTGGAGCTGTGTGTACTTCAGTCTGTGTGCATTGCATTTATGTAATACATGAGTTTCACAACTTGAGTTGAATTACTGAAATAAATTAACTTTTCCACGACATTCTAATTTATTGAGATGCACCTGTACAACTCCAGAGTGAAGAAACGGCCAGGAAACATCATCAAAGACCCCTCTCACCCCGGACACAACCTGTTTGCACTTCTCCCTTCAGGCAGACGCTACAGATCTCTGCGCACTAGAACATCTAGGCATAAAAACAGTTTTTTCCCCCATGCCATCTCCAGCTTAAACAGCTAGCATATGAATCATTACCTGCGTTCTGTTCTACATCCTTAATTATTGCCTCTTTCTCAAGTATTGTGTAAATACATATGCATATCTATACAGTTCCATATAGAGTAAATAATGCACAAATCTGTACATAAATCTACTGTTCCAGATTCAATTAAATGTTTTTTTTTTCTGTTCTCATGTCAGATATGTATGTATGTATGTATGTATGTATGTACCAGGAGCATCTTAAAAAAAACACAACAAATTCCTCGTGTGTTTGCACACACCTGGCGAATAAAGCTAATTCTGATTCTGATACTTGTACAACGACTGAGAAACAATGGAGAAGTTAATATTACTGGTTACTGCATTTTTATATTCAGTTATATTCTTCAAAATGAGATACTAGTAATACGTTACTGCCCTGAATATTCCAAGTCATAGCAACCAAATCTTCAGATGAAAAAACGCTGTGCCACCAAAGAGTTCTCAAGCGCCACCAGCTGGCCATTTTCTGAAGAGCGCCTGGCTAAAAATGCTTTGATGGACACGTTCATTTGAATATTTATTGTTAGGCATATGGTCTATTAGTATTTATTTTTTTTCTTTTGCATTTATGTAATATACTGGAGCCAAACCGGAGAAGGGAGTCCAGAATATTCCACTGTGTTCCTGGACACGTAATTTACGTAGCTGCAATTCATAGGCGGGGATTATGCTAATTGTGAAGGAGCGTGCACGTATAGCACAGAGAGTGAGAACGAAAAATTATATTTGATTCATGAACGAATTTTTGACAGAACTATCTAACTATCTTGACTTGACTATCAGAGGAAAAAATAAAGACAATAGTTACACCCCATTTTTTTCATAAAGAACAAACAAAATTGTAATTAATAGAGTTTTATTTCTAAAACAAATCAAACTAATAAAAAATAAACATAGCTTACATACCAAACTCTTTCATTCAAAACTATGCCATCATTGCTTAAATAAAGTTTGGATACACTACTAGTTTAAAATCACAGTATAATATAATTTGTGTAACCCTATGAAAGTAAACATAGCTTACATACCAAACTCTTTCATTCAAAACTACGCCATCATTGCTTAAATAAAGTTTGGATACACTACTAGTTTAAAATCACAGTATAATATAATTTGTGTAACCCTATGAAAGTAACACACCCATATCTCGTAATTACAGTTTAATTTACATTAAATACTAGCTTCAACTTTGCGCATGCGCATTAAAATCCAATACTGCGCATGCTCGTCACACATCCAATACGTATTGGATCTGATCCAGCTACGTCATCGTGCTACAGGCTGCAACGAGGACCTCTTGTTGAAAGTAGCTGTAACTTAATAAAACCTAGTAAGTATAACAACTAAGTAAAGATAACTAATTAAATCTAAGTAAGGTAAACTATTGGATTTTACAGTGTATAAGTTTATCTTTCCCTGTTCTGACAGGTTTGTCTGCAAGTCTGTAAATCAGGTTCCTCATTCCTTGTCCTGGAGAGCCACTTTCCAGCTGGGTTTAGTACTCCAAACACGCGACTGTATTTTTCAAGAGAAAGCAGACACCTTGCTTTTCTTTTTTAGGTGATGTTTATGAAAATATAGGGCCGACCGGGGATGGTTGTAACACAAGTCAGTTGTAACACTTCCCATTTCTATAATCAGGAACAAGTTACAAATATTTTAATTTACTTCACACATGTTCAGTTTAGTTCTTATTCCACATGTGGGGAAGTAAATCTCTGTGGAAGGTTTTAAGGTAAGAAAGTAACTTTTTTCCACTTCATTTATTTTTGTGATGGCAATGCCTGCTGTGTAGTTAAACTTGTCAAAGTTAAATTGTTCTGTGTCTGTTCAGATATTTTTCAGGCAAGTAGTTAGTGCTAATGTTTTGGCTGTTAGATGTAAGGTGAGCTGGTTCATTGCTACAAGACTCTGGGTTAGCTGTAACATCAATGAAACAGGTTATAACTATACCCCAAGCCAATTTTTTGATGTATTTATAATTTTTCTTTGAATTGCAATATGCCAAGTTCTTTGAAGAGAAAGACAAACCTAGGGGTGTCTCTCAACGTTCAAGTTAAATTTTATTATGGCCATTGTAATACAGTTTGTTTAAGATGAAGGACGAGGAAGTCACGGGTGGCGAGTAAACCTCTTTATTCACTGCCAAATAAAACAGAACAAAAAATAAAGTGCTGTTCGGCTCTCTGCCTCCACAGTCTGGTATAATGACACACATGCACCCTGCTCCGACTCTCTCTCGGATGCAGCTCTCCCTTCTCTCACCGGTCTGCGGGGCGCTTATCTCTCGTCTCTCCCCAATCACTGGAATTACAGACAGGTGTTAATCATTATTCACTTGACCTCCTTATCACCGCTCGTCTCCAAACCCTTTCTCCCGCTGCAGCCTTTCGCCTTCCCACGCCCCCCACGCCACATACCCCCACCGCCCAACTCAGGCCGGGGAGCCATCCGGCCTGCAGCCCCCCCCATTCCTAGCGAGAAAGTCGGCCACAGCCATCTGGGCCCCCGGCCTGTGGACCACCTTGAACTTAAAAGGCTGTAAAGCTAGATACCAATGGGTGATCTGCACGTTGGTATCCTTCATACGGTGGAGCCACTGGAGGGGCGCATGGTCCGAACAGAGAGTGAATTCCCATCCCAGGAGGTAGTACGTGGTGAGGACGGTAATAGGTGAGGATGGCCCACCGAATGGCCAAACACTCTTTTTCAATGGTGATGTATCTGGTCTCTCTCTTTGAGAGCTTTCGACTAAGATACAGCACCGGCCCCTCCTCTCCTCCGACCACCTGGGACAGGACTGCACCCAACCCCCTGTCAGACGCGTCCGTCTGCAACAAAAAAGGGATATCAAAGTTAGGAGAGTGCAAGAGCGGCCCGCAGCACAGGGCAGCCTTTATCTTGGTTAGGGCCTGTTAGCACAGCTCCGTCCACTGGACCAGATCTGGTGCTTCCTTTTTAGTGAGATCAGTCAGCGGGCTGGTCTCACTTCCTTTTTGGTCTTGGGACTTGGGCAAGCCGCAATAGCAGCCGTCTTGTCAATTTGGGGACGCACCTGCCCATGACCCAAGTGGAAGCCCAGATACCATACCTCCACACGCCCAATTGCACACTTCCACGGGTTCGCAGTGAATCCAGCCGCCCTCAGGGATCTCAGGACAGCGTGCAGATGTTCCATATGCCGCAGCCAATCGTTACAGTGTATAATGATGTCGTCGAGATAGGCAGCGGCGTACACGCTATGTGGCCGGAGAATCTTGTCCATGAGTTGCTGAAAGGTGGCGGGAGCCCCGAACAACCCGAACGGAAGAGTAACAAATTGTTGTAACCCAAACGGCGTTGTGAAGGCTGTTTTTTCCTTGGATAATGGCGACAAGGGGATCTGCCAATAGCCTTTCATTAAATCCAGTGTCGCGTAATAGCGAGCCGAACCTAACCGATCAAGCAGCTCGTCAACTCGGGACATTGGATAAGCGTCAAATTTCGACACTGCATTCACCTTTCTGTAATCAACACAGAAACGGACAGAGCCGTCCGTTTTAGGCACTAAAACTATCAGGCTCGCCCAGTCGCTATGCGATTCTTCTATTACTCCCAACCCTAGATGGCCTTTAATTCATCCTGTACCACTTTTTTCTTGTGTTCTGGTAACCGATAGGGGCGGCTGCGCGCCACTTCCCTGGGGATCATTTCGATGTGGTACTGTATGAGGTTTGTGCGACTGGGCAGGGGTGAAAACACATCCGCAAAGTCTACTTGCAACTTGGCTAACTCCGTGAGCTGCAGCGGCGAGAGGTGATCTCCCCCGGGGACCAGAGCGAGCGGATTGGTTTTGACAGCCACTTCTGGTCCAAGATCTTCCTCTGCCGAAACGGCCACTTCGCAAGTAATTTAGAACTAGATGTTGGAAGTAATACAAGCACTTTCTCTCCCAGTGTAAATTGACGCGCTCGCGTACCCCTGTTGTACAGCCAACTTTGTCTGTCCTGAGCCTGGAGCAAATTCTCCATAGAAAGCTGCCCCAGAGTGTGGAGTTTTGCTCGGAGGTCCATGACATACTGAATTTCACTACGGCTGTTTGAAGGCCCCTCCTCCCAAGCCTCTCTAATGACGGCAAGCACCCCGCGGGGCTGACGACCATAGAGAAGCTCGAATGAGGAAAACCCCGTGGAGGCTTGTGGAACCTCCCGTACTGCGAACAACAGGGGCTTGAGCCATTTATCCCAATTTTTGGCATCCTCCTTAACAAACTTACGAACCATGGGTTTTAATGTGCGATTAAATCATTCCACCAAGCCATCTGTTTGTGGGTGATAGACACTGGTGCGAATCGATTTAATGCCCAGAAGTTCGTATAGTTCGCTTAACTTACGTGACATAAACACCGTGCCCTGATCAGTGAGAATCTCCTTGGGGATCCCCACTCGGGAGATGACTCAAAACAGTGCGTCCACCACACTCTTTGCGGAGATGGTGCGCAGTGGCACTGCTTCCGGGTATCGTGTTGCATAGTCCACCAGAACTAATGCAAAACGAGGTCCGCGTGCTGAATGTTCTAATGGCCCGATGAGGTCCATACCAATTCTCTCGAAGGGGACCTCTATCTGTGGTGATGGACGCAATGGCGCTTTAGAACTGGCCGGAGGATTTACTAGCTGACATTCACGACACCCCACTAACCACCGTCGTATGTTCTCGTGAATGCCCGGCCAAAAGAATCGGGCCATGAGTCGTTCACGTGTCTTTGCTTCCCGCAAGTGGCCTGCCATGGGACTACTATGAGCCACCTGGAAAAGCATTTCCCGATGGCTTTTTGGGACTAATAACTGGGTTGTATTTCTTTTTGTCTGGGTATCTTGGGTCACCCGATACAACCTTTCTTTTATAAGGGAAAAATAAGGATAAGAGAGTGGTTGGTCAGGCTGGAGAAGCTGTCCGTCGATGGTGCAGACCCGGTCATACGCATTTTTTTTGTGATTATTTATTTATTTATTTTATTATTGCAGAATAGAGCATGGTCAACATGTGTGACACAACTTAACTATATACAAAACCAGGGTTTGCATGTCTAAAAAAATAAAAGGAATAACAATAATAAATAAATAAATAATAATAGATAAAAATAAATAAAATGGGGAGAAGGAGGGGGGAGGGAGGTTGAGTAGATAGCACCAGCACGGATCTAAGA
Source organism: Sinocyclocheilus grahami (assembly GCF_001515645.1). NCBI lineage: Eukaryota > Metazoa > Chordata > Actinopteri > Cypriniformes > Cyprinidae > Sinocyclocheilus > Sinocyclocheilus grahami. The sequence goes on along the minus strand of NW_015505660.1, from coordinate 540,523 downwards.
TTCCAACTGCTCCTTCTTCCTGGACTTAATGCAGTATTGGCCGATGCTGACAGGGGCATTAATACAGATTTTTCTCAGTTAATTTTGTAACCACTGACATTGCTAAAATCTTTAAATATTTTAAGACGTTGAGAGAGAGAAGTGGAAAGGTTAGACATATACAGCAAGATATCATCCGCAAAACGAGAAATATAATGTTTGGAACAGCCTATAGTGATAGGGGAAATTATGTGATCCTGACGAATTGCCTGCGCCAAAGGCTCTAATGAGATTGCAAATAGCAATGGCGACAATGGGCAACCCTGTCTCGTTCCTCTCTTCAACTGAAAAGCAGTTAAGCAACATAAACCTGTAGATACTTGTGCAGAAGAGTTAGTATAGAGAGTCTGGATTATGTGGATAAAGCAAGAGCCAAAACCGAATCGAGTTAAGACAGACCATATGTATCTCCACTCAACCCGGTCAAAGGCTTTCTCTGCGTCTAGTGAGAGGATAGCGTGTTGTTCGTTAGCCAGGTTGGATGAGTCAATAATGTTCAAAAGGTGTCTTATGTTATCCATAGCAAAACGTTCCAAGAGAAATCCTGTCTGGTCATGGGAAATTAGGGAACTGGCAACTGTTCCTAAACGATGGGCTAGAATTTTAGCGTATACCTTAGCATTCGTACCAATTAATGAAATCGGCCTATAGCTTGAACAGCGAAGGGGGTTCTTTCCTTTTTTCAGAACCAGAGAGATAAGGGCAATATTCTGATCTCTGTAGACCAGGTGCCTTACCCTTATTCATTGGCTCTAAAGCCTCCTTTAATTCTTTCAGTTCTATTGGAGAATCGAGAAAAGTCTGTTGCTCATCGTTTAGATGAGAGAGATTTAGTTTTGACAGAAATTCAATAGCAGGTTGTTCGTCCATTCCCACCTCTGATCTGTAGAGATGCTTGTAAAATTCTTTAAATATCCTGTTCACCTCTCCCGGAGCTGTATGAAGGTCGCCTGCACTATCCTTAATGGCTGTTATAGTTGACATTCCACGATATCACATTAAAATCCCTAAATTCCATTCAAACGGAATTGTCACAGAATAAACAATTGAGAGGCAAAGGTAACCATAATGACCATACACATTGACAATAAGCCCACCCCTTCGAAACACATAAATATATTATAAACAAATACTGCAAACCCTGGTATTTCTAACAATGTAATGCTTAAACTAACCAAAGAACCGAATAACATACTACTGTAGGCAGCATGCAGAGAGATAAAACAGACCCTCTTACCTGCCTGGAAAGTAAAACTATTCGAGGCCATGCACTCGAACTATGTGGATATACTCAGATACCAGCGTCCCGCACATCCGGATGTCCATCACAGCGATACATAAACTTATTTCCCTACTTAAAGTGTTATCACAGAAACCAAAAAGGTCATGTTAGTCCTTAGACATCTCTGCAGATGAGGCGGTATCCATCTCCGTAGTGGCGCCTAGTGACGTGATGAACCTCTCTAGGTCCCCCGGGGATTTGAAAAGCAACTGCTCCTGGCCGTTTCGTACTTTGACTAGCAGGAATGACTCAATGCCTAGTTGTTGGAGACGTTTTCTTCCTTCAGCCATGGCTTTCCTTTTTTGAGTCGTTTCCTTGCTGAAGTCTGGAAAGAACCGTAAGTTGCCCCCTTCGTAACTCAGCGATGACGAGTTTCTAGCTCCCTGCAGGATCGCTTGTCGGTCGTTGTAGCGGAGGAGCTTTATGATCAAAGTGCGTGCTTTTTCCTGGAAGAATCCTCGTTCGCATACAGGCGGTGCGCACGTTCAATCTCAATCGTCTTCCGTTGTAGGGCCGGTATCCACTTCGGAATGTGGGTCTGCAAGAACTGGATTGCATTCCCTCCTTCAGCTCCTTCACGCAGGCCCACCAGCCTTAGATTATTTTGTCTGGATTTGTCTTCGTACAGAGATAACTTCTCCTGAAGCTCTTCTAGGCGGGACTTGCTGGCAATCGATTCCTTTTTGACATCTCGGACCGTGGCCTGCATGTAGTCAAATCTATCGTTGAACGATTTTACATCCATTTCCAACAAATCCAGACGCGTAGAAATCGTCGATATCTCCTCACGAACAATCGCCGTCATGCTTAGCTTTAAGGCGCTCAGCTGCTTGTCTAGCATCTCGGCAATGGCGTCATGAAGTCGCTCATCGTCTTTCAGCTTTTTCTTAGTAGGCGAGTGAATTAATTCCCGTTTGGATGCCATCTGGAATGTCTCTAGAACAAGGGAAGTACTTGAAACTCGGCTAGAAACTTGGTAGGGAAAATTAATTTAGAAAAACGCCGTTTTAGATCTGAGGCAGAGCGTCGATATTAAGCAGCCATCACCATTCGTCGCGCATGCGCATCTTCGGTCATACGCATTTTTAAGCGTCTCATCACAAGACTGCTCCAGCGGAAAGTCATCTAGCTCAGGGGACATAAGCTCCGCCCTCGCTCTCATTTCCTCTGAGTCAGCCTGTGAAGGTCCCGAAACCGCATCTCCAGCCTGCGCCACCGCTTCTCCGTTTCCCAGTCCTGTCTCCCAAGAAGCATCCGCACACAAAACCCCCAATAATTGCGTAAAAGCTGGCCAATCTGTCCCCAAAATCAGTGTATGCCTAAGGTGTGAATTAACCACCACCTTCATTCTATGCGTTTTCCCCCAAAATCGAATACGAACAGCCACTAACGGGTAGTCCACCACATCCCCGTGCACACACCTCACCTTAACCTTGCAGCTCGTATCCAAAGCCCTTTGTTGCATCAGGCTTTGATGAATGGAGGTTTGGTTACAGCCTGAATCCACCAAAGCCTGATATGTACCCCCTTGATACTCACAGGTATTTGGTACAGACCGGCTTGATCGGGGGCAGCCGCCGGGGAGTCGGGAACCCGGATCAACGCTCCCACCTCTATCATCGGACACCGGTCCAGAAAATGACCCGGGTCCCCGCATCTCCAGCAGGCCGGCCCAGGCCTTCCCGCTGCCCCAGCAGCCAAGGATGGCCACACCCCCTCGTGTCCCCGGTCTGTTCCCCTGGAAGACCCCACCCCGCTGTGGGGTCTGTGGGGGCGCGTTACTATGCGACCTGGGAGTAGGAATAGGGCGAGAGAGAGACAGAAGGTAAGGAGAGGGGGAAGAGAAAGAGAGGTTACAAAAGGGCTCGCCGACCCCCGGGCACACCACCAGATGGTCTTCAGCCAGCTGGATGGCCTGCATCAGCGACGTCGGGCGGTGGCACTGGACCCACTCGGCCGTCCCCCGTGGTAGCCGAGCGATGAACTGCTCCCGCACCACCAGATCGACCACTCCCTCTACGTTGTGTTCCTCCGCCAACAGCCACTTGCGGCAAGTGTCCCGGAGCTGTTGGGCCATCATGAACAAGGGGTATATAATATGAGTTGACAAACAACGACTTTGGAATGATGTGACTGTCTTCCCGGCTTTATTTCTTTGTTAAATAAAGTCTTATTTTGACATCTGGAACTCTGCTCCTCCACTTCATTGGCCGCACCCAAGAAAAATCCACAACAATGGCCGGCCGCTATCCCCCAGCTCCCTTGACTGGAAGCGTTGCCGATGTTGTTTGGGCGTACGGCCGACTTGTTGAAGGATGGCCCGCTTAAGATCATCATAGTTCAAGTTCAAGTCTGCTTTATTGTCAATTCTTCCACATGTACAGGACATACACACAGAGCCAGGCCAGGAGGTTCGCTACAGGCAGCTGTTGGGCTGCCACCTGTGCTTCCCCAGTCAGCAGCGGGATCAGGCGCACCGGCCATTGGGTGCGCACCCAGCTGCACGCCTCTGCTGTTCTCTCAAAGAGATCCACAAATGCCTCCGGATCGTCCTGTGGACCCATCTTCATCAGCGGGACGTGGACGATGGAGGGGGCCACTACTGGGTTACCTCCCAGCCAAGCAAGCTCCGGAGGACCCGCCAGTCTTCATCCTGCGCCTGGACCAACAGGCGGAACCGATCCTCCTGCTCCAGCTTGAGGTCCATCAGCGCCTGATGTTGGGTTTGGTGAAGCCCGACGAGCGACTTCACGAGTTGCACAAGCGGCGTTGGTTGAGCTGGGTTTCGGCACAAGTGTAATACAATTCGTTTAAGATGAAGGACGAGGAAGTCAGGGGTGGCGAGTAAACCTCTTTATTCACTCCCAAATAAAACAGAACAAAAAATAAAGTGCTGCTCGGCTCTCTTCCTTCCACAGTCTGGTATAAGGACACACACACACGCACTCTGCTCTGACTCTCTCTCGGATGCAGCTCTCCCTCCTCTTGCCGGTTTGTGGGGCGCTTATCTCTCGTCTCTCCCCAATCACTGGAATTACAGACAGGTGTTAATCATTATTCACTTGACCTCCTTATAACCATTCGTCTCCAAACCCTTTCTCCCGCTGCAGCCTTTCACCTTCCAACACCCCCCTCGCCACAGCCATTTACTAAGATTGACAGTAATAACAAACATGCTTACACACGCACGCACACGCACACACACACACACATTTCACTCCTCCTGTTTGAAACTAAACCATGCATTTTTGTTTGTGCTGCAAAGATAATAGCTATGTAATTTAATAGCAGACACTTGTAACTAGTCTGAATGCAGTGGCTTAGAAGAACTTGAAGATATAAAAAAAACTCATGTCTGCTTGAACCTTAATAATTGTAACAAATTTAAGTTCTTTATGTTCTTATGTTTCTTAACACTTTTCTTCATGATGTTCTCTATTGTTTCATTTTTTAATGTGGGGTTCTTTTTGTATTGTCATGGGTAATTGTCTCGGCTTGTTAATTTATATGTTTGTTAAATGTATGTTTGTTTTGTCAGGAAGACAACTTAACATAACCAATAATACAATATTAGCTGAACTTTAGCCTCTTAATCTTTGGTAGATGTTCAGCTAAAAGCATTAGTTACATTTCCACATGAAATTAATTACATGAATTAAAACATAATGACTTTAAAGGTTTGTAATGTAAGCATCATTCAACACTTGCAAATGGTATAATACAATCTGAATAAAATGATTAATATATCTTTGGACAAACAGAGAATGATATAATAGTTCATGTTGCTATACAGTTGTCACGATCACCAGTTGGAGTGCCCTTGATAGCCACCAGAGGGCACTCCATTCCATACCTTTGCCACTCTATTCTGGACTGCATTTCCCATAACTCATTGCCTGGACTCATCATGCCTGATTGATTTCACCTGTTGCTCATTCCCTCTGCCTATATAAGCCTGGTGTTTTCAGTCACTCTTTGTAAGGTCATGCATGTGTCACAGCTGCAGTGCTAAGCCTTTTATCATGGTTCTTGGTATTCTGCCTGTTTATCTGGATTACTTTAACTGTACTTTAAGACTGGATTGTCCCTTATCCCTGAACTCTGTCATTGTTTGGACTGCTTATTGTGTTTGACCTCATGCCTGTTTTGACTACGATTGTGGATTATCCCTCTAATCAACTACTGCACTTGGATCCTCAGCCTCCGTGTCCCCGTGCAGTTTTGTGACAACAGTCATGAGGCATGTGTTTTTGTTTGAGTTTGTGATTGGAATGACTTGGAAAAACTAAGTGTATAATCCTCAATTGTTTAGTGTAGGATGTACAGTTTTTCAATTGTAACTTGTAAGTCAGCAAGTGCGTGATATCTAGTGTTTTAAAATCTGTTCTGATTATTCAAAAGCTGCTTCCTGGTTCGGAGTTTGCAGAAAAAACGGGTTTGTCAGCACATGTGAAAAGCAGGTTCCTCATTTCTTGTCCTAGTTTTAGTTTCAACTGTGCTCCAAACATGTGACTGTAATTTTCAAGAGACCGCTAACGCCTTGCTTTTTTGATGTTTTTGAAAATATTGGCAAGACCGGAAATGGTTGCAACGTGGTCAGTTGCAATGCCTCCAATTCCTCCAATCAGGAACAAGCAACAAATCGCCTGTTTCACTTCACACATGCTCAGTTTAGTCCTTATTCCACAAGTGAGGAAGCAGAGTTCTGTGTCAGACAGCAGAATTTAGAGAGGAAAAGTTTTTTTTATTTTTTTTTGTGATGGCAATGTCTGCTTTGCATGTGCATGCATGTTATTCAGCTTTATCATTACGACGCTGATGTAACACAAATGGTGTTTAGTTGTTGACAATGGTGCTCATTTAATTCAGTTTTGTTGAAAAGTCAGTGTTGAATAAAAAGCTTCAAAATCCTTTTTTTTTTTTTATTCTTAATGTTACATCTCACCCCAGGGTATGTTACAATTAACCCTGACTATGGAGTGAATCGTAACATTGCACTACTTGTGTCTGAAACTAAACCATGCATTTTTTTTGTTTGTGCTGGAAAGATAACAGCTACGTCATTTAATAGCAAACACTTGTAACTAGTTTGAATGCACTGCTTAAAAGAACTCCAAGAAATAGGCAAAAATGTTACAACCATCCCGTCTCCCCCTACCCAGCAGGAAAGTGGCATTTGAAGTTTTTTTGGGAAGCCACAACTCTCCTAAATGTACAGAAATCAAAACAATATGCAATGTAACTTCTGTGATGATTTCACTTGAATTTTACTTGCACTGTTCGGGTAAAGGCAGGATAGATCATTAACCTGGATTAGAGTTTATATTTAACCTATATTGAGCAAATATAATAAACTAATCCATTACTGGATTTGTTTATATTTAACTATTATATTGAGCAATTTTTGTTTTTCAAAGAAATGTAAGTTATATTTAAATGATTAATTAAAAAAAATCCTTCACAGTCTATTTAGTAACGGAAACCACATAGTTGCCTCTTATGAAAATCAATAGATACAAATTAAATGGGTGTTGTATGACCAATTCATTTTCTGTTATTTTTAAACGCACATCAGGTCTCAGCTACCCACTTCGAGCTAAGCAGCAGCCCAGTCAAACATTCTTCACTTTTCTGGCTTTTACCAGATGAGCTGATCTTAAGAAAGTGTTCATCAGACTGTTATCCATGTAAGTATATTTCAGTGACAAGCACTTAAGATGTAATTTATGTAATAAACCGCTTGAAACTTTGCAGGAGGTTAATAGGCTGATTTGTTGAGATAGTGAATTGGTGGGTTTTTGTTAAATGTGAGCCAAAATCATCACAATTAAAAGAACCAAAGACTTAAACTTCTTCAGTCTGTGTGCATTGAATTTATTTAATACACGAGTTTCACAATTTGAGTTGAATTACTGAAATAAATTAACTTTTCCACGACATTCTAATTTATTGAGATGCACCTGTAAATGGTGAAACCTTTGCACACAAATGAAAAAAGCAAGCCCAAATTTCTGTAAATCATGTAATATGAAATAATTATTTATTGACCATTTTAGAATTAACATACAAGAGACATTAATGTATTTGATTTAGATCTCTGATGTTAATTTTAAATCTGTGACATAATTTTCAGATTTTTTAAAGATGTCCTACCCAACAACTCTGTTTAAAATTGGTGGTGGAGGAGGTTCGCCATTTTCATTGACTGGTAAGAACAATGGTGCCAGTTTAGAGAAGATCGGGGTCTGGGTGGGAGGATCTCAGGTAAAGGCTGTCAGGATTTGGCTCTCAGATGGCAGAAGAGAAACCTTTGGCAATCCAGCCGGACCGTATCAAGAGTACACGTTCAAGCCTGATGAGTGTTTCACCTCACTGTCCCTCTGGGGGAACGGAGCAGGAACACGTCTTGGAGCCATCAAATTCAAGACCAGTGGGGGTGCAGAAGTTTTTGCAAAAATGACAAGCTGGGGTTTAAAACAAGAATATCCCATTGATATCGGCTCTGGTTATTGTTTGGGAGTTGTAGGAAGAGCTGGTGCAGATATTGACTGCATGGGATTCATGTTTATCAATGAAGTTCAATCAACCGTTCTCACCAATGTCAACTATCCCACAATAAACCAACTGATACCAAAGGTGACAGTGGAAGAGATCAAATCCCTCACTTACACAAACGACACCTCTGTCGAACAACAGCAAACGGTCGAAACCTCAAAGAAAGTGATCGAAACATCTTCATGGTCGATGAGTGTCAGCTTTACAGCAACGTTTAGTGTGGAAGTGAAGGCAGGGATTCCAGAGGTTATAGAAGCTTCTACAGGATACAGTTTCAGTGTTGGAGCAGAAAGCACTTACAGTCATGAGTACACCAATGAGAAAACCGAAACTCTGACTACCACTGTAGATGTGCCACCAAGAAAGAAGGTGGATGTTGACATCACCATCGGCAGAGCCACGTCTGACCTGCCTTACACTGGCACAGTGAAGATGACTTGCAAGTATGGCAGTGTGTTACAGTATGAAACCAAGGGCCAATACAAAGGTGTCACTTACACTGATATCAAAGTGAAAACTAAAGAATCTGATCTGTAATGTAAATGTTAATGATTGTTCTTGACTGGTCTTTATCTGATTTTAACAGCAATGCATCACTTTTATATGATTTGTTTGCAGGCACGTTGCACACATAGATATCAAAGGGGGCTTGAGCACCTGTCCTTTTTCTTCCTTGAGAGAAAGTTTTTTTTTTTTTTTTACATTTGTATACATTAATATATGTACATGTGTGCCTTGCAAGTATGGCAGTGTGTTACAGTATGAAACCAAGGGCCAATACAAAGGTGTCACTTACACTGATATCAAAGTGAAAACTAAAGAATCTGATCTGTAATGTAAATGTTAATGATTGTTCTTGACTGGTCTTTATCTGATTTTAACAGCAATGCATCACTTTTATATGATTTGTTTGCAGGCACGTTGCACACATAGATATCAAAGGGGGCTTGAGCACCTGTCCTTTTTCTTCCTTGAGAGAAAGTTTTATTTTTTTTTTTACATTTGTATACATTAATATATGTACATGTGTGCCTGTGTGTGTGTGTGTGTGTGTGTGTGTTTCTGTTTGCGCATAGCTTTCCCTGTCAAACAAATAAAAAAATCGGAATATCAGGTTGGGTCGGGAAATGTTGAGACTCTGTCGAATTCCATTGCCTTTCTCCCCTCCGCGTCTCTGCAGCACAGCAGTGTAGCACACGAAGAAAGCCGCAGAAATGAAGCCCTCCCTCCCTTTCCAGTTGTGTTTGTCTTGGTGTGGAGGTGAGTGGTGATGGATAAAAGACTAAGCTACCTGTGCCGTGAATTTACAGCTAATTATCCAAAAGACAAAAGGCAAATATAGTTAATTTGTCTTGCTAACATCCATGACTTATGAGCTACCATGTAATAAGTTAGCCAAAGTTTAGCTAAGGCAATATATCATGGGCATACAGGCTAACATAATGGAGAAACGACAGCTGAATACAGTAAAAAATTAATAACGTCATCAGAATCGCCACATTGATATGCAAATCAGGAGTTAAGTAAGTAAAATGTGCTAATTTGCATACATTTGACACAAGGCATTGCAGATGAATAGGATAAACAAAATAACTAAAGCATATCACCACAGAACTTCCCCAGTTAATGATTTACAGCGAGAGTCTTTTCCCTTGAAATGTTATGTTTAAATATGCAGATAGCTTGTTTTTATTAATTTAGAAGAAATCTAATGAAGCACAGATGGTGCTTAAAACAAACACCTTAATATGTATTTTGTAAATGTCCTTTCCATTAGAGCAAAAGACATGGTAGAAAAATAGACCAAAATCTCAAAATTGAACAGTACAAGAAGTGTCCTGCCTTAATAACTTCAAAAATTTGATCTCAGGCTCCTCATCTAATAACTAGGCTATCCATTCTATTATGCTGATAGATCTTAACAGCCCTCCCTCAAATGTGAAACAAAGTTTTTGGCACCATCAGTTTGTGTGTGTGCACAAACATATAAAACATACTGTAAAAGTGCAAATATAAATAATTATATTAAACAACATTTTAACATGATGAACATGCAGCAACTGTTCAGTCAAAACATGTAGGCTAAATTTATTTTACTATTTACTTTTGTGTATGCACATTATATTTTAAGCTTTTTGAGCTGGATTTCTGTACGGTTATGGTTCTGTTACAGTTTCTGTAAGAAGTTGATGAAGACTTTTTATTTTCATATCTGACATCCGCGTTTACACATCAGTGCCAGTATTGGGTGCTTTTACAAAACGTAAATCTAAGAAGCTTATCCAAGATGATGAGAACGATGGTTATTAATATTTAATTTAAGTAATGATTACAAATTACTTTATTTGAATGTGTTTGAATGTATTTTCAATTGCCTGGATGATAGAATTGACGTCATTAAGTGATGACGTAAAAGAACCGGTGAACCATTTTTTTTTTAACCGGTTCATTGAAGCGAACTAATAGAAAGAACTGGTTTGTGGAAGAAAAAAAAACAGACTTCCCATTACTAGATGTGACCAGGGACAGACTGGGAGTAAAAAACGGCCCTGGATTTTCTGCCAAATAGGCCCATCACAACTAAAAACAGCCGCTACTATCTCACAATATTACAGCAATCCTATCGCATTTATGGCAAATAACATCACAAAACCCATGGTGACCCTGCTGACAAAAACAATAGAAACCATCACAGAAATTTGAATGATTTCTACTACAAATACCATTACAAACATTACAAACCATCAACTTTTAACCATTAAATAATGTTTTCCTGTAGTGTGTTGTGGGACATATTACTGTAGGATTTAGTGGCTTTAACAAAAGCCACCAATAGAAGGCGACCAATTACCAGTAGAGGCCAACAGGCACCATTACAGTTTCCATTAAAACCAATACAATTTTCATTATAATCAGTAAAACCATTACGAATTATGTGATGCTTTCTTTTTTTTTTTCAACAGAGGATTGAAATAAATGTATTATTGTATGAATTAAAATACTTGTTGACAATGATAAACATAAACCAGGAATCTAGAAACCTGAAACAACAGAATTCTTCAATTTGATTAGATTTTTTTATTTGATTTCATATGTCTGTGTGCGCACGCTCGCGCGACTAATCACCTTAGAGGTTACTTAATTTACTAAATTTTCTAACTCAATAGCTCTCAAATGTAACCCGTTGTAGAATCGCTGCTGTCTCTTTATGAATGAATGGAATATATTCATGCTAGACAATGAAGAGTGATAAATAGCAGTGGACGCTCAGGGGACCTGGGATTTTACCTGGGCCGGACTGGGACGCAATTTCAGGCCGGGAAATCTCACACTCATTCAGGCCACACAGAAAAAATGTACAAATATGTCCTTTTAAGAGTACTGCTCCAGTGACAAGCTGTTGTAGCCTACCCCAAAAGGCGCGATTTTGGCCCTTTTTTCTGTACATAGCCTATACATCCACAACCATTTCTGAAACTGACAACCCTATTATTTGTATGGCCATCACATAAAAAGTTCTAAATCCTTAGTCTGGGGTCGTGGAAAATAATAAAAGGTTCTCTCTTGCACATTCAGTTCCTTTTTCTTCATTTGCCCCAATATCTCTGCCCCTCTCCCCCACCGATCCTGCATTTATTTGATCCAAAGTACAGCAAGAGCAGTAATATTGTGAAATATTTATACTATTTAAAATAACTGCTTTCGATTTTAATATATTTTCAAATGTAATTTATTTCTGTGATCAAAAAGATGCATTTTCAGCATCATTACTGCAGTTTTCAGTGTCACATGGTCCTTCAGAAATCATCCTAATATGCTCATTTGCTGTTCAAGAAACATATTTGTTGTTGTTATTATTATCAATATTTAAAACAGTTGAGTACATTAGAATTGTTTGATGAATAGAAACATCAAAAGATCAGCATTTATCTGAAATAAAAAGCTTTTGTAACATTATACATGCACTATACCAAAAGCTTAGAGACAGTATTTTTTATATGGGGGGGATTATTATATATAAATTATTACTTTTATTTAGCAAGGATGCTTTAAATTGATCAAAAGTGATGATAAAGACATTTATAATAAAGATTTCTATTTCAGATGAATGCTGTTCTTCTGAACATTCTATTCAACAAAGAAACCTGAAAAAAAATTGAATCTGTTTCCAACGTAATAATAATAATAATAATAATACTGTTACAGATCGGCCAGGCTCTGCCACCACCCAATCACAACGATCCCTCTCACCTGAGTTCTAAGCACCCGCACCTGTCACCAATCAAGCACCTCATTACCAGCCTGCATAAAAGCACACACCTCAGACACCCTCACTGTCCGGTCTCGTTCATACGTAGAGGACTCACTGACTTTGCTACTGATTACCTTTGGATACTTGGTGCATTACTGACCTCCTGTGTTTCCTCCTAGTGTCTTCCCGTCTCCAAGTGTCTCCTGCATCTCCTAGTTCCCGGATCACTGAGGTGTGTGCTTCCCCGGATACCTTCCAGCCTCACTCAAGCCAAAGACTCGGATCATATCCTCTGCATGCTCTCACGGACCTTTCCCTCACCCTCACTTCCTCCGGACTACACCAGTACTCTCTGTGACCAACAATAAACACTTGTATATACACTAACCTGTTGTGTCAAGCCTCTTCCGTAACAGAAGACCGGACCAACACTGACGGCACAGATGAGTCACCCCGATCCTTTCCAGGAGTCCGTAGACTCACTACGGCGAGTGCTACGAGATCCACTGGCACCGCCGCCATCACCACCCATCACCTCTTCCAGCCCAACCAGCATTTCTTCGCCTACCACCATCGCTAGTCCCATGGCCTGACCGGCGCCCTACTCTGGTTCGGCGGAGGAATGCAACGGACCTGTCACCAATCAAGCACCTCATTACCAGCCTGCATAAAAGCACACACCTCAGACACCCTCACTGTCCGGTCTCGTTCATACGTAGAGGACTCACTGACTTTGCTACTGATTACCTTTGGATACTTGGTGCATTACTGACCTCCTGTGTTTCCTCCTAGTGTCTTCCCGTCTCCAAGTGTCTCCTGCATCTCCTAGTTCCCGGATCACTGAGGTGTGTGCTTCCCCGGATACCTTCCAGCCTCACTCAAGCCAAAGACTCGGATCATATCCTCTGCACGCTCTCACGGACCTTTCCCTCACCCTCACTTCCTCCGGACTACACCAGTACTCTCTGTGACCAACAATAAACACTTGTATATACACTAACCTGTTGTGTCAAGCCTCTTCCGTAACAAATACATGTTTCTTGAGCAGCAAATCAGTATATTAGAATGATTTCTGAAGGATCATGTGACACTGAAGACTGGAGTAATGATGCTTAAAATTCAGCTTTGATCACAAGAATAAATTACATGTTAAATTATATTCAAATAGAAATCAGTAATTTTAAATAATAAAAATATTTCACAATTTTGCTGTATTTTGGATCAAATAAATGCAGCCATGGTGAGCAGAAGAGAATTCTTTAAAAAACATAAAAGCCTTTTGACTGGTAGTATTAGAACACAATTTCTAAAGTGCCTAAATGTCAAAATTAGTACAATATATTTGTTGAAAAAGTCTATACTGAACACCAAGGGTGTAGATTACGTGGGGGATGCGGGGGACGTGTCCCCCCCACTTTTAATATCACGTAAATTCGTCCCCCGCACTTTTTCGAACAAGTGTGTTCGCATAGAGGTTTTCAAAAGCCGGTGTGAATAAATATAGATTTAAATTAAAAGAGACAGGATAGTCTGTGCATGATCTGTTTTATTCGGACCCAGAATAAGGCGAGATGAACATTGCAGAGCACTAAACACTCCGTGCAGTGTATGTTTCATTCATACTCGAAGCCGGAGGGCACTCTCGTGCAGAAAGTCGTACCAGGAAATTCCTAATATGGACAAAACAGTTGTTTTTACAGAAAAACTGAAACGTTTGGAAACATGAAGACATTAAACATATGATTGCAACAATATATGGTTTATTTGTGTTTGTCAAGTAATCTGCAGGTAATAAATATTAATAAAAAAGTATATGATAATAAAAAAGTATATGAACAATACAGTGCTAATTGACATAGCATTTATTACAGTATAGAAACTATTCTGCCTTATTATGTGATTATAATTTCTGTCCCCCTCACTTCTGAAATGATGGCTATGCCCCTGCTTAAAAGTACACTTTGTTTTCATCTAATCTTAACCTAGATATGAATGTTTCCTTTCTGCGATTTCACTTCCAATCACTGAACATTTAACATCCCTCTGGATTTGATATAAATGCCTTCCTTTCTCCTCTCTATCCCACCTCTCTTGCCACATTTGATTTATTGTCTTCCATATCACGCTTTTAACCTCTGCTTTACTGATACTTACTTGCATTTCTATGTTTCCTTTTGTTAACGCCGTTTTAGCTAATTTATCTGCCATTTCATTTCCCCTTATCCCTACATGTCCTGGTACCCATAAAAATTGTATCTGTTTATCTTGATTAGATATTCTTGCCGCTGACTGTAGGACTTCAAACAGTATATCTTGCCAACTTTTTGAATAGAATGACCTTATACTTGCTAAAACTGATGATGAATCTGAACAAACCAAAACTTTATCCTGCCCTGTCTTTTCCACCCATTGTACAGCAATTAATATTGCCAGCATTTCCACTGTATAAACTCCTAACATTTTAGGTGTTCATTCTTCTTTTAATTCCAACTCCTTTACTTGGAAGCACCACACTCAATCCTGTTACTTCCGACTTTCCTGTGGCTTCACCACTGAATGGCAGTTTAGAACACGATGAGCGATACAGTCATATATATATATATATATATATATATATATATATATACAGTGTGTCGCGAGA
>NW_015505660.1:488813-524539 GCF_001515645.1 Sinocyclocheilus grahami | reverse complement strand
AGAACACGATGAGCGATACAGACATATATATATATATATATATATATATATATATATATACAGTGCCTTGCGAAAGTATTCATACCACTTCAATTTTTTTTTACATTTTGTTATGTTGCTGCCTTATGATAAACTTCTTTAAATTACTTTTTTTCCACATTAATCTACACTCCATACACCATACTGACAAAGCAAAAACAGAATTGTCACAACTTCGCAAATTTATAAAAATTAAAAAACTGAAATAAATATTTAGCTGAAGCACCTTAACAGTCTCAAGTCTTTTTTTGTTTGATGTGACAAGCTTTGCTCATTAGCATTTTGCAATTATCTGCCATTCTTCACCTCGCCTCTTCACCTCTCAAGCTCTGTCAGGAGGGATGGGGGCAGATGCACATTTTCAGGTTTCTCCAGAAATATTTGATTGGGTTCAAGCTCAGGCTGTGACTAGGCCACTCAAGGACATTCACAGAGTTGTCTATAAGCCACTCTTGCTGTGTGCTTAGGGTCATTGTCCTGTTGGGAGGTGAACCTTTGGACCAGTCTGAGGTTCTGAATGCTCTGGACTGGGATCTCTATATATTGCTGCACTGAGCGTTTCTTCTACTCTAACGAGTCCCTCAGTCCTTGCTGCTGAAAAACAGCCCCACAGTATGAGGCTGCTACCAGCACACTTTACTTTTGGGAAGGTACTCTGCAGGTGATGAGCGGAGCTGGTTTCCTTCAAACATGATGCTTAGAATTGAGGTTCATCAGACCAGAAAATCCTGTTTCTCAGAGTCTGAGGGTCCTTTAGGTGCTTTTTTGTCAATTCCAAGTGTGGTTTCATGTGTCTACACTGAAGAGAGGATTGAGTTTGGCCACACCGCCATAAAGCACAGATTGGTGGAGTGTTGAAGGGATGTTTGTCCTTCTGTAGATTTCTCCTATCTCCACATATGATGAGCTCAGCTAGAGTGACCATCAGGTTCTTGGTCACCATGATAACCAAAGCCCTTCTCCATCAATTCCTCAGTTTGGCCAGGAGGCCAGCTCTAGGAAGAGTCCTGGTTGTTTCAAACTTTTTCCATTAAGGGTAACAGAGATTACATGCTTCTGTGACCCTTCAATGAAGCAAAAAAATTTTCTGAACACTTCCACAGATGTGTGGCTTGACACAAACCTGTTTCTGAGCTCTACAGGCAGATAAGGGTATGAATAGACTTGTGTTCTACCCGCTTAAATGATAGAAGTACTTGTGCTGTCCAATAGGAATAGTCCACTTCAGTAAAATTCTGGGATCATTTACTTCATTTCCAGCGTTATCGTTGACATGATTGCAAAGATATTATTTAAACTGAGCTGGATGTTGACATCACTGAATTCAATGATGAACTGTCTTTAACTGAAAAATGAGTGTTTACTATTGTCATTTTGCATTATTGACACTATTTTCCTAATTAATGCTGTTCAGTTGCTTTGTCACAATCTGTATTGTTAAAAGCGCTATATAAATAAAGGTGACTTGACTTGACTTGAATACATATGCAATGGAATCATTTTAGTTTTTTATTTTTAATAAATTTGCAAAGATGTTAAAAAAAAATTTTTGTTGTTGCTTGACAATTATGGTGTATGGACTGATAGATTGATGTGGGGAAAAAACTAATTTAAAGCAGGTTAACATAAGGCAGCAACCAAACAAAATGTGAAAAAAATGAAGGGGTATGAATACATTCGCAAGGCACTGTAGTGGCTAGTGACTATATTGCAGAGTGGAAATGGCAAATAATCCTCTGCTTTCATCTAGTGGTTATAGTGGGAATATCATGACATTCATTTCAACAGTAATTGTATTTCTACCAGGTGGCACTGCAGACATCTTCCACTTAAGCGTGACAATTTTCCATGAATTATCTTTATAAGTAAAAATGAAAAGAAAAAACAAATGCAGATGAAATTACCTAACTAAAAAGTGAGCAGTATTACATGTGTCTGAAGAAAATGAGGCTACTAAAAAAACCAAAAAAAAACTACTTTTTCTACTGTTTGGGGTCAGCCATTAGAAGTTAAAGGGGATGTTATACAACACACTTTTCTTTTTCTCACCTTTTTGTCAATTTTTTCACCCCTGATGAGTTTGTATCTTTCCATGCCCAAGTTTAGTTAAAGGAACACTCCACTATTTAAAAAAAATAGGCTAATTTTCCAGCTCCCCTAGAGATAAACAGTTGAGTTTTACCATTTTTCGAATCCATTCAGCCGATCTCCGGGTCTGGCGGTAGCACTTTTAGCTGTAGCTTAGCATAGATCATTGAATCTGATTAGACCGTTAGCATCTCGCTCAAAAATGACCAAAGAGTTTCGATATTTTTCCTATTTAAAACTGGACTCTTCTGTAGTTAGTTCGTGTACTAAGACCGACGGAAAATGAAAAGTTGTGATTTTCTAGGCCGATATGGCTAGGAACTATGCTCTCATTCCGGCGTAATAATCAAGGAACTTTGCTGCCGTACCATGGGTGCAGCAGGCACAATGATATTACGCAGCGCCTGAAAATAGTCCCCAGCACGCTCCCTGTACAAGCAGGTGGTCACGTTGGTTATGTTGGCAGAAGTTAGCCTATTTTCAGGCGCTGATGATCTAGATTCAATGATCTATGCTAAGCTACAGCTGAAAGTGCTACTGCCAGACCCGGAGATCGGCTGAAATCTCAACTGTTTAACTCTAGGGGAGTTGGAAAATGAGCCTATTTTCAAAAATAGTGGAGTGTTCCTTTAATGGTCTTTTGGTCATTGACTTAAGAAGTTTTCTGTTGGAGTTAGTCTCATGTGCTAGAATACAGGGGGGCACCAACACTGATCTTGCATACCCCACAGCAAATGTGCAGTTGTGCCCCTGGATGGAGTCTCCAGAACGCATGCTGTTAAGGCTCTTTCACACGGAACGCAGCATGCGGTAAACCTGCATGGCTCACGTTCACCCGGTCCGCCCTTTGAACACAAGAGGCTCTCCAGATGAACGCACAGTTTGCAGAGAAGCATTTCAGTTGCTCACAGTGGACTGACTTAAAGAGATGGTAACACTTTATAATAACTTTCATTAATAAATCCTTAACAAACATTATGTATTGCTTAACGGATCATTAGTTCATATATTCACATCTAGAAATGTGAAATAATGTGCTTGTTAATGTTGACTAATACATGTATTAAACATTACCTAATAACTAACATTTCATGTAAATTAAAATGCTTACAAATGTCATTAAACTTCTAATTCATATATGCACATCTTGAAAATCTACAAATGATTTTAACAGATGTTATACAGTGATTAAAAGCTTTTGTTAATGCACAACACCTTTGCTGCTGTTGAGGTGTGATACGGGACAGGTTTGGTGGTATGGGTAGGTTTAAGGTTGGGTAAGTGGTAAACAAGTGTACAGGGGTCAATTTGATTACTATAAGGGAACACACTTCAATCTGTTTATATTGCATTGCAAGTATTTTCTTTAAAAAAATTGTTTTCCCCCTCCTGTTGATGTATGACTCAAGGAATATTCTGTTTTCTGATACACAATAGTATACTAATATAAGTGTTGAGGTGATAAAAACATGTTTTGCACCCAAATTACAATGTGTGATATGTCTTTACCAAGCATTTAGCTAAACTTAACTAACCACTCCTTACACAAACATTGTTAAAGTAGCTAAAAGTCCAGTGCCAATAAAGATACTAAAAAATAGTAAATGTTCATAAACATTTACAAATGATGAATAGTCTCCACTTTAGATTGGGTACTGCAAAAACAAAAAAAAATGATTTGTAAAGATTGGGTGAATTCCGATCATTTGGGACACTTTTTGCCATCAAAATGACTGCTCATAAAGGTACTAATGATTAGTAAATGTTTATAAACATTTACAATTGATGAATAGTTTCCACTTGTCTTGCCCTGAAAGACAGCGGAGACCAGGACAACTAGATGAGCCCCAGATACAGATCCCCTGTAAAGACCTTGTCTCAGACGACCACCGGGACAAGACCACAGGAACCAGATGAGTCCTCTGCACAATGTGACTTTGCTGCAGCCTGAAATTGAACTGCTGGTTTTGTCTGGTCAGAGGAGAACTGGCCCCCCGACTGAGCCTGGTTTCTCCCAAGGTTTTTTCTCCATTCTGTCACCGATGGAGTTTTGATTCCTTGCCGCTGTCACCTCTGGCTTGCTTAGTTGGGGACACTTCATTTCCAGCGATATTGTTGACTTGAAAAATGAGTGTTTACTATTGTCATTTTGCATTATTGACACACTATTATCCTAATTAATGCTGTTCAGTTGCTTTGACACAATCTGTATTATTAAAAGCGCTATATATATAAAGGTGACTTGACTTGACTTGACTTTAGATTGGGTACTGCAAAAACATTAACAAATTATTAATAAATGGTTTAAGATGTGCAAATAGTAAAAGTCAGCACAACAAACAAAGACCAAATATATGACCTTTACAGACTGTGATTAGGAGCTAATGAATATATTAACATGAATAGTTTGTGAAGTGTCTATAAGCTATATTTTCACAATATTTGTAAATGTAAAAATGAGCATTAGCTAATATGTGAACTGAAGTTTAATGACATTTGTAAGCATTCAAAAGTAGAGGAGAGTGGGGACGGTCGCAACATGTCTTATTTCTTTAATCAGCCTCTTGACCTTCCTGGATGAAATCAGGCACATGTGACCATTCCTTCTAAAAATAATAATTTTCATGGTAAAAAAAAAAAGAATTTATTTTAATCATCAGATTTTTTTTGTCATACTGTCAAACTTGTCAAACATATGATTTACGTATATCTGTGTTTTCTTAGTTTCTAATAGGCATAGTTAGCATGTGTCAAAGATATTGAGTCAAGCTAATATACCAAGTTTTGTCACGGCTGTCAGTGTGGGGACAGTTGCAACGCGTTGTTGCAATGCTGTCCCTTACCACGCCATTGATGTAAGAGCTTGCCATAACATTGCATAATTGTAATTTTATGGATTAATAAAGAACTCCTTTAAATAGTTAGGCCTATATACCAGACATATTTGGATGAACCCTTTTCACAGACTGTCGACACCTTTGCGCAATAATGAACTTTGTAAATGTGTCTGTTAGTAAACATGTTCTGTTACACATGCTGCATTTGGAAACTTTTCATGCAGTCATACTAAAACAATGTGATTAGAAGGAGAAACATGAATGGAGTGAATGTTTTACACCCGAACATATAAAATCTTCAGCACTGCTTGATCTGATCTGACCAAAAGAGAAATGGGCATATGGTAATTGCTGTGAATTTAGGCTAATTAGAATTGTCAAGAGGTTTTATCATCCATTAGAGATAGCTGGATTCACTATACATACAATAAGCATGGCAATGAATGCACAACAGTCTAGTGGCTGAAGAGGTGACCAGAGTGGTTGAAGTTTATGCTGGTGAAATGATGTTCGTGTTCATTACCTTAAAAGGCTATAGTGCAGATAATGACTAGAAAACCTAAAATAACAATTAATGGACAAATGAAAGGACTCGACTAATGCACTCAGACACACTTTCAGTTAGATTGCATATTATTTTCCTCTAATTGAAGTGTTTCCCTAAAATCTAACAACGTGGTCTGATAAAATAACATCTCTACTTGATGTCATAAGTGATAAATTATAGATTCTTTCAAACGGCTTGGAAATAGACCCCCTGCAGACAGATACAAATGTTGTGGGGGAAAATGAAACGCTGCTGAGGGACTATTTTCCAACATTTCACTCATCTAACGACTCACGTAATGGCGAGGCGGAGGAATATCCGATGCCATCACGCAATTACCTCAGATTATATGTAAGCGTTTGGGTTTGCTGTCTGAGGGCCATAAAAGAAAATTCCATTTCAAATGTGTTTTTCACTCGATGGAAAGAGTTTCTCTTTCAGACGAAACAGACCCCCTTTTTTAAAGGTAATAATTTACCTGTCAGAATCGCAGCGGAAGCACAGCAAGACGTCACTTCACTGAGGCACTAATGGAATATCCATTCTGTTTATGTTTCGGAGAATCCCTGAAAATGCTTGAATGATTGTTAAATGTAACTCATTGAGCGTCTTTATATCTTTCCAATTCTCGCAACACATTATGAGGAGCGCGGCTAAATCTTAAAGATTAATTTTTCAGACTGAAATAATAGTTACAAATATGTCTGTTTACTTGAGGCGGTTTGGAAATGAATCATGTACTTTACCTCATTGTATAGTATTAAAAACTGAGAAAAGAGCGTTTGCATGCATGACTTGCTGTAACTCTTTTGTACAAAAACAAATATTTAATTCTAAACGAAAGTGGTTTGAAAATGGTTTATTTTCAGATAAAGCCAAGAATGTCAAGACAATCTGTTGGATTTATCATAATTTAAATATCATTCACAGTCATAAAGGCTCAGTTTAAATCCTTAACGCTCATTTTCAGCCGACTTTGTAGTATTGTCCACTTTTTACTCCCAGCATCTCCTCCACCTTCTCCAGCAACTTCACCACATCAGATTCCCGGTGTCCATTGCCAAGCACATGGCATCTATCCCCACACTTTCGAACCAGCCGCTCCAGGTCGCTGTTTCTCTTAATATGCTGCTGGACGCTCTCTCCTAATGTTTCCCCCCAGGTGAGCAGAACAATAGTGTGCCTCCACGATGCTTCTCCTAGCGCAGACATGGTACGTTCCACCTCACACCTGTACGGACCAGTGAAGGATACGTAAGCAGGAATCACCAGGATGAAGGCGTGTGGTCCAGGTTGGCACAGAGAGACACTTTGAGAGAGATGTTTTTGAAATATGTCTTTACTGTCAGATGCCGATCTCCATTTCAGGCCCTGAGGCTCTACGAGAGTGAGCTGCCTGCCGGATATCTCTCCCCTCCAAGGGTTGCTTCTTTCTGCATCAGGCCCCACGATGGTGCATCTCGCTGGGTGACGGGACGACCAGGAGTCTCCTAAAAGCATCAGCCTCAGCTCAGACACAGGCCAGGGTGTATGTAGGGCAGGTTGGAAACTGGTGCTTGAAGATTCAAAGAAGTCTTCCTCACTTTCGCCATCAGAATTGTCACTCTCACCATCTTTCCCTTTTTGCTTGGACTCCAGTGTTCGTTTAACCCTTTGATTCTTTACCAATCGGTTATTTGCACAGTTAATAGTAGCCAACTCCAGTTGCTCTTCACTTCTGGTGTCTTTTGCATCACAAACGCCACCATCCACTCCTACTTCTTGATGCATTCGATGGATGTCTTCGGGTTCAATTCGTTTCCCATTAAATTCAGCGCTGTTTGTCAATCGCTGATACCCTGAGAATGACTCTTTGCGAAAATACTTCTCCCATTTCTCAAGTTCTTCTCGCTTCTTCTTCACCTTGTCTTGTTCATTATTTAGTGCCAGAATTTTGCTGTCCAATTGGTTTTGACATTCTTCAAGCTTTTTCTCTCTTTCATCTAGTGTTGTTTTCTGGAGCTCTAGCATTTGTGTTTTGTTCTCAACATCGCTCGCTTTCTTTTTCAGATCTAATTCTTGGTTCTGCAAAAGTTTGTGTTTATCCGTCATGTCTTTATCTCTCATAGCGAGCTCTGATTCCTGTTGGCGCAGGTCTGTTTCTCTGGTATCTAAAGAGCATTCTCTGTCTTTCAAAACATCCTGCTGTTTCTTGAGACTGTGCAACATGTCTTCATGCTGTTGTTCCCTATTTTGCATGACTTGCTGTCTTTTCTCCAAATAGATTTCTTCACTCTTCAGCTTCTGCACTCTTTGAGAAAGTGCTTCTTCGCCTTTTATCAGCTCTTGCTCCCTTTTTCCTAACGCTTCTATATGTTTTTCATCTCCTCTTTCTTCATTGCATTCTTTCTTTTGTAGGCCTCTATGTTTGCATCAAACTCTTCTTCTAGATGTTTTAGTTGAGCAGCAGCTTCTTCGGTATTTGCTTGAATGCTGTTTTCCAGCTTTTCTATTTCTCTTCCATGTTTTTTGTTGATGTTTTGCAGCAGTCTGTCCATTTCATTGTCTTTCTCCATGTCTTTTTGGTTTAATTTGGTTATTTCAGCATCTTTTGTCAGTAGTTCTTCCTCTAAATGTTTTTGTTTAGCTGCACTTTCCTCGACATATGTCTTAATACTCTCTCTTAACTTTTCAACCTCTTTCTGTTTTTTGCTAACGTTTTCTCGCATTGTGTTCATTTCTCTGTCTTTTTCCATGTCTCTCGCTCTTAACTGGATTATTTTGTTGTCTTTTATTTTGAATTCTTCCTCTAAATGCTTCAATTGAGCAGCACTTTCTTTAATATTCGACTGCATGCTGTCTTTTAATTTTTCAGCATCCTGCTGTTGGCTAATAATATTTTTCTTAAGTGTGTGAATTTCTGTGTTTTTCTCCAGGTCTCTTTGTCCTAATTTGGTTATTTTCTCTTCTTTTATTTCCAGCTCTTCCTCTAAATGCTTGCGTTTAGCTGCACTTTTTTCAATATGTGCTTCAATATCATCTCTTAACTTTGCAATGTCTTTCTGTTTTTCGTTAATGTTTTGCCTAAGCATGTCAATCTCTCGTTCTTTCTCCTGGTCGCTTTGTCTTAATTTTTCGTTTTCGTCATCTTTTACCTTCAGTTCTTCCCGTAAAAGTTTTAGTTGTACTGCATTTTCTTCAATTCTGTCTTCTAAGTTTTCAATATCAGTTTGTTTTTCGCTAATGTTTTGCTTTAGTTTGTGAGTGTCTTTGTCTTTCTCCAGGTCTCTTTGTTTTAATTTGTCTATTACAATTTCTTTTGCTTTCAACTCCTCCCTCAAAACTTGAAGTTCAGCTGCGTGTTTTTCCGTATTTGCCTGCACAGTGTCTTTTAACTTATCTATATCCCTCTGTTTTTCGCTAATGTTTTGCTTCAGTGTCTCAATTTCTTGCACTTTTTTCTGGTCTCTTTGTCTTAATTGAACTATTTCATTATCTTTTTGCTGAAGTTTCTCTTGCGTTTCAGCATTTCGATGTAGCTCCTTTTCTTTCTCTCTCATGGTTCGCTCTATTTCCTCATCTTTCCCTACGAGTTTATCAATGAGAGTGTTGTATTTCTCCACAGTTTCTGCATGCATTTCTCTCTCGGCTTCTGTTGTTTTCACTTGCTTTTGATAGGACATCCGTAGCTGCTCCATCTCTTTGGTCATCATCTCTATCACCTCTCTCAGCTTGTCCATCTCTTTCTCTCTCTTCTCAGCTTGTTCACTGAATCTCTCGCTTTGTTCTCTTTCTCTGCCCTCAGCGTTCAGTTTCACCCCCTCGATTTCTCTTAAAAAAATTTCAGTTTCATTGTCCTTTACTTTCAGTTTATTCTCCATCTCTTGCTTTTGCCAAACAGCCTCTTCTTCATACCTGCATTGTGATGCATCCATCTCTTTTTGAGTTTCCTCAACCTTTCCTCTCATCCTATCATTATCTTTCTCAGCGTCCAACAGTTTGCTTTGAAGTTCATTTATCTCATCCAGGTGTGCGTGCTGAATCTCAGCCTCGCTCTCTTTCCATTCTTGCTCTTTCTCGGCACCCATGCGCTCCATTTCCAGCAGTTTCATCTGAAGTTCTTCCACTTTCTCTTTAAGTTCTTCCCCCTCTCGCTCTCTCTCCTCTAATCTCATCAGCAGTTGCTCTTTCTCTTTCAGTGCCTGATGGAGAGTCACCATGACTTTGCTGATTTCAGCGCTCAGCTCTTGTATCTCTCGCTCCTTGTCTTCCGTCAACCACGCCATCCTCTCCTCCAGCTCACCCATCACGCTTCTCCTGTCATCTTCGCCTCGGTACAGCACCTCTTCCCTCTCAGTCTTCCCAGGAGATTGTACTTTGTCTTTTTTGCGTCTTTCGAAAAACCACCGAATGCTCCTGACCTCTCGTTCCTTCATCTTCTTCAGTTCTTCCTCCTGCCGTTGAAGCTTCTCGCTAAACTCCTTGACCTTCAGCTGGAATTTCTCATTCTTTTGTCTTCCTAAGTCTTGAATCTCATGCACTAGTGGTGAGAAGGCCTCGCAACGATTTCTCGCCACCATCTTCTCGATCTTCTCCAGAAGTTCCGTTATCTGTGTTTTGGAATTCCAAGATTCCAAACAAGAGTTGCTGCTGATGACGTGGAACCTGTTTGAACATCGTTCCACCAACCAACGAAGATCCTTTCCTCCTCCTTGGATGTGCTGCTCGATGGTGACTCCCTCTCGTAGCTGGTCGCCCCTCGTGAATAAAAGAAGCGTATGTCTCCAAATTGCCTCTCCCAAAAGCTCCAAGTGCTCCCGCACTGACTGTGCTTGGACAAGCGCGTCCACTCTCAACGCCAGTAGAAATGCATGAGGTCCAGGAGGACACAGTGTCACGCTCAGTCCAATCTCTCGCTTCACTCTCTCTGGAGTTAATCCCTCCGGTCCACCCTCCCATCCGGGCACATCCACCACCATCACCAGTCGGTTAGAAACCTCCGTCTGCTGTCTCGAGCACTCCTCTGTGGCTGCTCTGCTTTGAAAGTATCCCGGTCCTCCAAGGATGGCGTTCCCAGCGGAGCTTTTCCCCGTCTCCCTCTCTCCCAGCAGAACCAGTCTCAGCTCCGGGAGACGCCGTGAGCCTCTGGAGAAGAGATTCCTCTCATCCAGGTCTTCAGTTTGTGGATTATCATCTAGCAGAGACAGGAGAAACAATACACACAAAAAAGAAAATAAATAAATGAAGCTTTTAGTTGTAAATAATGGCTTTTGTTGAAATATTATTAAGCTACAATATTATTATTATTTTTATTATTAAGTGTGTTTGTCAAACAAAGGTAACTACATCACTTTGAAAATGTATTATGTAGGCCTCTATTAAGATCTTACAAAATTGTAGTGTTTGCATGCATTGAGATCACACATAGAATTTACATAATTGCATTTCTAGTGGACTGTACTGTTTTTAATGTAAATAGACAAAAATATAATTCAGAGATGTGTTTAACTGATGTACAGTATTTAACTGATGTACAGTATCACCTGCATTTTAGAACATATTTTACCATTTTTGTCTTGTATTAACATTAAATATCTTATATTGTGTTTTGTTAATTGACTTTTGTTATTTATTCCATTTTCACCTTGAAAATAGCCTTGCTGCTGAAATTACATTATAAATTAATTAATTCCATAATTGGCGTTTACATAATCATTCACTTTAAGGGCCCTATCAGACACCCGGCGCAATGCGGCGCCAGGCACGACGCAAGTGTTTTTTGCTAGTTTCAGTCATAGACTGTATAAAAACATGGATGTAGTGTCCGTGACGTCACCCGTAGTTTTCTGAAGAGCGTTTTTGAAGCTCAAAGTGGGCAGAGCCGGCCATCACCATCTTGGCAGCGCGTCACTCCCGGATAATTGAAAATGGGCAAAAAGGCGGGAGCTGGTTGCTGAAACCACGCCCACCTAGCTCAACGGTGGTGACAGCAGCGGCAATCCACCTGTCACTCAAGTGGCCACGCCCTTAATTATGCAGAACTTTAAGGCTTAATATAATTTAAATGGATGACTTATAAAAAAAATGCACCCCCCTCACAGTTGTCATGAAGGGCAAATTAGCTATATAGACCAAAATCATTTTTTGAACCAGGCTGTAAATATGTTTTTTTCTGCCTTAAAGTTGGCCATTTTAGCATGGGGAGGCTATGGGATTGACTCCCTTTTGCAGCAAGCCTCTAGCGGCCAGTTGACGAATTACAGTTAAAGTCACTTCCGCGCTGGCTTCATGAGAGAGAGCAGGAGGTTGCCGCTTGGTTTCAGGCCGATGCAGTTGTCATTTTCACGTCCTGCGCCACGTTGTTTACATAGCAAATGCATTTGTGCGCCCATGGGCGTGCTGATCTTGAAACGAGGTGTGTTCAGGCGCATTGCTATTTTGAGGCAACTGAAAATATACTGACGAACAAAAACCTGGTCTAAAGAGTGCACTAGAGTGCACCTGGTCTAAGAGTGCACTAGTAATATGTGCCTATAGGTGGGTGCACAACGCACGTACACTTTGCTTATAACACACACAGGGATGCGCAGCAGCACACAAACATTTTTAAAAAATGAAAAATTACATTCCGCCATGTAAATAGCAAACTCGCCATGGCGCGAGCGCAACTGGCTTTTAAATGGAATGGGAGATGAGACTCTGATTGGTTTATAGCACGTTACGCCCAAAACACACCCATTACTCTAAGAGAATAGGGACTACCCTTTTAGACCATGCGCCGGGCTTGCCGACCATTTTTCCCATCCTTAAACTAGCAAAAGTGGATTCGGACACACCCTAAGTGCAATTGCGCCGTGCGCCTTAGACCATGCGTTTAGATCGTTAAAATAGGGCCCTGAATGTATTTTTGTTATTTTTTTTGAGGAATTTTTTATTTTTATTTTTTAAAGTAAACATCTCCAAAAAAATAAAAAATACCATGAATACTATACATGTTTTTTGTGAGATTATTATTATTTTAATTTATTTACTTTTTTATTTTTATTTATTTATTTTTGCATTATATGGAAAATTGCTGCATTAACAGTTTTGTGTGTGTGTGTGTGTGTTTTACAGAAAGAAATAGGTGAATGTACATACAAACTTGGAGCAACATGAAGTGAGTAAATCATGACAAATTATTTATTTCTGTGTGATGATTTTGTGGAGAAAAGATATGTCCTGTACACTGCTGCAGTTTGCAGAATTCTTTATTTATTGAAACAAGTTTTTGATCTTATAACCTTCAATCTTTGCTGTTGAAAATGCTGTAATTTCAATAAATATAAGGGTTTCTGAAAGATACAGCATTGTACAGAACTTCCAACGTGGTTCTCATGATTATGAATGTTAAAATTGTGTTTACAAGGGCTGGAAAAGGCATGAAAATTAATAGAAGTAATGGACATTTCTGGAGTGAATGTAAATTTTTGTAGTTACGCTCTGCTCTAAAATATTTCATCAGCCAGTGTTTGGTAAAATGTTTGAGTGAATCATTCTTTTGTGAGTGAATCATTCTTAGAACCAAATCAAAGAAACTGTTTGATTTTTGACAAACCATTTTAGAAATTGAATCTGAATAGATAATTTGGCAATTGGAATTAATCAAAAAAATCTTCTAAGTCTAAAAAGATCATGGAAAATCCAGTGTTGTCAGACAGTTGGAACCTATTGTTCAATTGTTCATCTCTAGAGAAACATTTATGCAAGTATCTCAAACTCACAGTTAGAAAATAGCTCTGACTTCCACTCAATACAATAATATACAATCTGTCTCTGTTGAAATGAAAGAACTACAAAAAAAGTGATTTTGTCTTATTTTACTTCAATCAAGATACATGACATTGTTTTCTGAAGTTTATGCTTAAAACAAGAAAACAACTGTCAGTGGGTTTAAAACAATACACTTGTTTTGCCTTTGAGTTAATTTTTCATACCGCATTAGCAGTTATGTTTTCTTGTTTTAAGCACAAATTCAGTGCATTTTGGTAAATTTTAGGCTTAAACTCATGACATTTTGCATCACAAGTAAATGTATATCTTGTTTGAGCCTTAATTCTCTGTCATTTTGACCTGAAACAGTATTTTAATGTTAACAATTGCGTTCATCTGAATAAGGATAGTAGAAAAGTAGAAATACTAAGGAAGAACATCACTTTTAATAGTCTACTCACTCATCAGCACGCCTCTGATGCTTCCTCTGTGCGTCTGCGCCTCCATCAGCCTCTGTTTTTTCCTCCTTTCTCGTGCCCTCCGTTTGCTCTCCACCTCCAGCTCCAGAAGCAGCAGATCTGTCTCATAATATCTCCCCCCTCTCTCTTCCATCAGTTTATGCATCTTCCTCATCAGTTCCTTCACCTGTGATCCATCGTCAACGCGCCGCTTGTTCTCCAAAACGTGGAACCTGTTTCCGCATCGTTCCAGGAGCATCTGGAAGGCCTTGCCGCCGTTTCGAATCCTCTGTTCGATGGGAACGGAGCCCAGTTCATCCCCTCGGGTGAACAGCACCAGCGTGTGATCCCACACCGCTTTGCCCAGCAGTTCCAGATGCTCCTCGATCTGCCGATGGTAGTCGGCTGTCACTGATGTACAGGATCTCACCACTAGAAGGACGGCGTGGGGACCTGGTGGACACAAGGTCATGCTTCGCTTCGTTTCTCTCCTCACCCAACCGGGAGTCCCATTCACAGAATAGTACCATTCCCAGCCTGGGGTGTCCACAACTGTGACGCGCCTTCCTGCCACGTCGCCTCGCCTCTTCACGCACTCTTCGGTCGGTTTGCCTGTCTCAAACCCTCCCGCCAGGCCTAGGATGGTGTTTCCCACTGAGCTTTTCCCAGCTCCTTTGCGGCCTAGTAAAACCAAGCGAAGTTCAGGAAGAGAAGACGGCTGGTGACTCAGACTTCCTCCATTAGCTTCAACTGCCTGTGGCCTCTTGTCTGTGAGAGAAAGGTAATGTTTGGTGTCATGTCACTGTCTTTTAATTGTGAGACAAAGCCTGAATTACCCCAAAAGGTATGTACAGACCTAAGCCATACTTAAAAAATATCTGAGTTTTATTGCATTAAATAACAAAATTTCACAGCAAATGTCAAACAAACACAGATTTAAAGAAAAACAAAAAGCTATTTGTTGCTGTGACAAGATATAGTGTTGAAAATGAGGAAAGTAAGTATTGTGACACACTTTGTTGGTTTAGTGAAGAATAAAGATCCCGCAGCATTTTAGATATTCAGATTTGCTTGCTTTTGATATTTGATATGACCACTTGCTTTGATATTTTGTCTAATGCAATGACATTCATGTTTCCTCATTTGTGTGCATGTCCATATATGTCTACATCTATTTCAATCATGATCATACTTATCTCACCCAAGAATGAGGGATCCTCGCTCTGCGTTTCCATCTTTGTCCGTCTGTCTTCGTTCTCCTTGGTTCTTCCTCTTAAGCTATATTTTTGACATCAACATCGTTTCATACCTCAATAACTTTTAGACATAAGCGATTGACTTCATGCCATGCATGGAACAACAGTAGAGCGGAACAGAGCGCTGACCGTGAAAGCTTGATCACGTGACCTGTGGTTTTCTGTAACTCGCATAGGAAGCACCGTCTACTGCTCGCATGGGTATATGGCGGAAATCAAAGAGGAACCTTGTGGTCAGTGTTGCTCATGCCATATGTGCTTTAACTTACTCGATATCATGATGCTTTGTTTTGAATCAGTATTTGGTGCTCAGGAAGGTTCAATTGTGTCGAATGCATCAGGGGGAGTGTCTTGATCAGATAAAAACACACACACACACACACACACACACACACAAAATATACATATGACCTGCTAGTCCCACCAAAAATTTTTATGAAAAGCCCATTTATAAGCTGGAGACTGTGTCCAACCTGTGTTATGCAACTAGATTTAACTTGCTTGTTAATCTGCTTTGACAAGCTTTCATATTGTACCAAGGCATTACATCTTCTGCGTTCAAGTTCATGATGAAAGAAAGTTGCCTGTTCTCCAGAGCTGCTGCTCAATCTAAAGTTGAGCTCATGCCTGTGACTCATACTCTCCCAAAGTGTCCAAAGTCATGATGCTTTGTTTTGAATCAGTATTTGGTGCTCAGGAAGGTTCAATTGTGTCGAATGCATCAGGGGGAGTGTCTTGATCAGATAAAAACACACACACACACACACACACACACACACACAAAATATACATATGACCTGCTAGTCCCACCAAAAATTTTAATGAAAAGCCCATTTATAAGCTGGAGACTGTGTCCAACCTGTGTTATGCAACTAGATTTAACTTGCTTGTTAATCTGCTTTGACAAGCTTTCATATTGTACCAAGGCATTACATCTTCTGCGTTCAAGTTCATGATGAAAGAAAGTTGCCTGTTCTCCAGAGCTGCTGCTCAATCTAAAGTTGAGCTCATGCCTGTGACTCATACTCTCCCAAAGTGTCCAAAGGGGTCCGGGCATCATGTTTCGCCTAAGAAACTTTGGCAAAACAAGATATTTCCATATAGAATGCCTGAAGCAATGACACAAAGTGCCCAGAAGATCCATAATGCAGTGCAATAAATAGTCATTTGAGAGTGGAACAAGACTAAATACATTTAAAGGGGTCATATGATGCGATTTCAAGTTTTCCTTTCTCTTTGGAGTGTTACAAGCTCTTGGTGCATAAAGAAGATCTGTAAAGTTGCAAAGACTAAAGTCTCAAATCCAAAGAGATATTCTTTATAAAAGTTAAGTCAACCACGCCTACCTAAAACGGCTCGTTCTAACACGCCCCCACATATCTACGTCACTATGTGGAAATATTAGCATAATGCCGCCCAAATGTGCACGCAAATAAAGGCGGCGTGGTTTCAGGAACCGCAGTAGTGTTGATGCAGCCGTGTCAGGGAGACGCTGTGTGTTTCAGTGCGAAAGCAAAAGCACTTTATTTGGCCTTACGAAAGTAGAAGCAATTAGGAATCATTCGTTAAGATTTATTTACAACAGAACAGCACAACCCAGAGTCACATCACATGAGAGTGAACTGCCTGTCAGAAATCATAGCACGTCAGCTGTCTTAACCGCGGCTTGTGTACTGCATCATCACTGTGTCTGTTGCCCTTTCGGGCTTGAACTGATGGTAAAATTAACAACATTATTAACTGTCTTGATATTTACTTTGAAAGCCGTTACATTTCCGAAGCGTGCGTGCGTTCCTTGTGGTGTTCGGCCAATCACAATGCACTGGGTCAGCTGGCCAATCAGAGCAGACTGCGCTTGTCAAAGGAGGGGGCTTTGTTGAAAACTACGTGTTTGAGAGAGGCGGGGCATAGAGGACTTACAATAATGTACAGTATTTGAAAAATAATGTGTTTTTTGAACATTAAAGCATGTCAACATATTCTGTTACACCAAATACACGAAATAATGATCTTTAAAAATAGCATCATATGACCCCTTTAAGATAAATTAATATCTTATGCAATATCTTTTGCTTCTCATGTCAATCAATTTTGTGGTAAGGATGTTTAATGGAATCCAAACATACTGAAGAAAGGATAATAATAAAGGAAATAGTGGAACATTTTCAGTGTAATAAACGCTATCTGTACTTTTTCTGCCTTACAAATTCAATATGCAGAAACTTCGTCAGCACTGGAACTGAGGGGGAAAAAGTTGAGTGAATGATGACTTGAGTGAGTGAATTTGATTGATTTGATATCAGTTTTCATGGAGCCACACCCCACAGGACAGAGCCGATTTAAGTCATAATTCAGTTTTGAAAGTTACTGTGTTTTGCTGTTTGCAAGATTCTTAAAAACAAAGAAACCTTGATGTTTGCATCCCACATTGCACATTTTGAATCAGTGCTTTTATGCATATCGTGCTTTTAAGAGCCCTATGAAAAGTAAACAATCCATTTATCAGTGAAGCGTTATTATGGATTATGGATTTGGCCAGAAGCAACAGTTTAAACACCCATTCACTGCAGAGGATCCATTGGTGGGCAAGTGATGAAATGCTGAATTTCTCCAAATCTGTTCCCATGAAGAAACAAACTCATTTACGTCTTGGATGGCCTGAGAGTGAGTACATTTTCAGCAAATTTTCATTTTTTGGTGAACTATTCCTTTAAATCTGCTCTGCCCAGGCAGAAGAGAAGGACATGATAGATTCCACACTTGTGTCTTTATTCAGTCACATTTCTGTTCACTACAAGCCACACTAATGCGGTAGCTTGCACTTCCACTCTAATCTCACACATACACACCCTCTGCTTTAACAGTGCTAATCTGCATAGACACGTCCACCATGATGTGTGACGCTGCTCTTACACACAGGGTTATTCCAGCCCTATATATAAATGAAGGCAGAAGCCATACTGATGTTCTCCCAGACTCCAGGTTCCAGTTTCTGCAGACCAGTGCCACCTTTCTATCTAAAAATAAACCAGGTTAGTGCACTTTAACCTGTTTAATAGTGAAGTGTTCAAATTGTCAACTACTGTTCAAAAGTTTGATTGCTCACCAAGGCGGCATTTATTTGATTAGAAATACAGTAAAAGCAGTAATATTGTGAAATATTATTTACATTTAAAATAACTGCTTTCTATTTGAATATATTTTAAAATGTAATTTATTCCTGTGATCAAAGCTGAATTTTCAGCTTCATTACTCCAGTCTTCAGAGTCACATGATCCTTCAGAAATCATTCTAATATGCTGATTTGCTGCTCAGGAAACATTTCTGATTATTATCAATGTTGAAAACAGTTGAGCTACTTCAGATTTTTGTGGAAACTGTGATGCATTTTTACAAGTTTCTTTAATGAATAGAAAGTTCAAAAGAACAGCATTTATTTGAAATGGATATCTTTTGTAACATTATACATTCCTTTACTGTCACTTTTGATCAATTTAATGTATCGTTCTTGAATAAAAGTATTGATTTAAAAGTACTGTTAAAAAAAAGTATTGAAAGATATTGAAAATGTTTTTAACAACTTTAACTTTAACATTTAAAACTGTAATGAATATTTGCGATTCAATCATGACAACTCTCTGAAGATTTTAGTATGGTGATGGATATGACAATGTTAATGTATTTGGTCTTGGCGGAACAGATCTGCTACACTGCTGCTGCTGTTGGTTATTGCTGTAGTTGTAGATTATTACTGCTGCTGCAAGCAAGTACAGGAACTTGCTACTGCCAATGCATATGGCGATACGGTGCCATGAGTATTTAAGACATACTGCTGCTGCACAAACAGCATATAAAATAACCCCATAGGAGATCTATACAGGTGGAGCGTTTCAGAGAAAGCACGCTGCAGGAATCTCAAGTGAATGCTAGCCAGCCATATAAACGCAAGGCAGTAAGCGCATTGCCTGCATATGCAGCATGAACCAATCAGCTTGTGCCAAGACGTTTAACTCTCTGAACATCAGCAGTCACGTTAACACCCCGTCAGAATGCGCCATCTAGAGTTTCATGACTGAACTATATATTTATCCAATTTCCTTCAACTAACATGTTGTGAAGAGCATAGTTATACGTATGTGCATGCATATAATATATGCTCTTCACAAAAACTGTTTGGGGGAATTGGATAATTGTAAAGGACAGGTTATTGTTTTTAAAGATAATAGTGTTTGAATATTTACGTTTTTTAAGCGCAGGAGCCAAAGTCAGCTCCAATCAACAGGAGGGGAAAGTGGAGCCCTTCATGTTACTGCCTCGAGGACCACCATCGCTTAAGGGTGAGACTGAGAAAATGTGTACATTTTATTTTTAATTTCATGTTGAAGATGATTTCTTACACTATTACCCGCCATTACTAAATATTTACAGCCTGCCAAAATACCAATAGAAACTTGTTTTTACTAACCCTAAAGTTCCAAATTTTTTCAATCTTGTCATAGTAAATATTTATTTAGAATGAATTCTTGTAGTATCTTTCATATTTGGTGTGCCTTTGTGTGATTTATGATATTATGTAATTAAAAAAATATATTCAAAATGTTTTGAGGTTGAATATTTTGGAGTTGAATGCCTTAGAAAATGTTATTGTTGTACACCATATTATTTATAGCCTTTTTTCTGTGTAAAACTGATCTCAATTTGTCCCAAAGAACTTTTGAGTTATACAAGTGTATATTTAAGTATAAACTTAAAATAAATAAATAACTAAAATAAAATATTTTAATAGAAGCTTAATAAAAAAAATACACATTTAATTAAACAAATTAAAAAAGTCACTCCCTTAAATATGAGAATGAATGTCATAATAATCACATCATTATCGGTGTTATTAAAACTAATGCTAATGCTTTGTTAATTGAGGTAAAGCTGAAATAAATACAATTTACTAAACTTATTTGAAAGTAGTAACACTGGTCATTGGTTAAAATGTCCCAACATCACACAAATTCTGCATTTCCTCTGAATCAATTAAAAAATAAACCATTAAAGCATTAAAATGAACTACATGTATACACTGGAATCATGATATTCTAATTTCAATTAGAGCACATTTTTGGTATATAGACCATTAAAATGTAATGCAATAGGACATATAAACTGTCTGATATACTCAAACATTTAAGTCAAGTCACCTTTATTTATATAGCGCTTTTAACAATACAGATTGTGTCAAAGCAACTGAACAGCATTAATTAGGAAAATAGTGTCAATAATGCAAAATGACAATAGTAAACACTCATTTTTCAGTTAAAGACAGTTCATCATTGAATTCAGTGATGTCATCATCCAGCTCAGTTCAGTTTAAAATTAAAATGTTTTCTTTTTCATGTTGATTTATTTATTTATTGCATTCAGCTTCCTATTAATTTTATCAGTAGTAATTCATACAGACACACACACAGTACCGTTTCCTGCAAATGACCCATATGTTTGGGGTTTGCAACAGTAAAAGGAGAGGTTTTGTTTACTAACTTTTGTTTGCTAACTTGGTCTTATCTAGCCAAAAAGCTGGAACAAGTATCCTGGTCTCTCAAGAGCATTTCCTCCATATTGACAGTTTCCACCAGATAACAGAGAGCTCTTGTCCCAGTGATAACATTTATTGCAGAAAACAAAATTTTGTCTTGTAACTTGACTTTTGTCATCCCGTTCTCTTTAAAACCCCAGAGATAAAGGGGGTTCATCCTGTGTGAGAGGGCCATGCCACTGTTTTTGTAGATTATTGATTGTAAAAACAGGCTAATTTACGGCAGCATTTTTGAAAAAAGTTGCCAGCCACCGCCAGCGATTTTCATGATTTTCACTAACATTTGATGGCCTCCAGTATATTTTGCTGTATGAATATTTGAATATGCAATACACTGATGCAATACAAAACCAGTTTTATTCTAGCTTAAAGCAGTCTTTTTTTATCAACACTTGAATATAGGTAGGTTTCATAAAAAATTCATTATTTTGAGCAAAAATAAAATTTTTATCAAAAACTACATCTGGGTAATATTCAGTACGATTATCAAAGCATAAATCCAGTAAATCGCTTCCATCAATACCTCCAAAGCTTGCACAGACATATACCACTTCCTGGATCAACATTTTACTCCGTAACATTATGCAGTTTTCATTTATATGCTGTCTATTGCTGATGATCGCATTATTTTTCATATGCATCTGTTTACATAAGAGATCGCTAGTTTTTCCATCCTGTTCACGTGTGTTTTTGTTCGGGAGGTTTTGTACTTGTTCAGAAGATGTGTAATAGCGCCCCTGAGTGTATAACAGACGTCATGATACTTATCACAGCTCGACTGGTTGAGTCTCCCTTGACACTTTATGCTATATTTATTTTATTTTTTTTCAGTATAACAAAAGACGAGATAACTCGTCATTGGCGGGGAAATGGCTGACCGGCGGAGCAGGGAGCCAGGGCGGAGCTGGCAGTACAGGTGGAGCTGAGGACCACCACAGCAGAGCAGATGGGACCGAAGATCCCCATGGCGGAGCAGAAGACCACCAGAGCAGAACAGAAGATCTCCACGGCGGAGCAGATGACCACCAGAGCAGGACAGAAGACCACCAGACCGGAGCAGACTGAATAGAAGACCACCAGACAAGAGCAGACGGAGCAGAAGACCACCACGGCGGAGCAGACGGTGCAGAAGACCCCCACGGCAGAGCAGACGGAGCAGAAGACCCCCACGGCGAGCCAAATTGATCAGGAGAACATGGCAAAGACTGTAACATTGAGATAGCAGAGAAAGACAACTCAGACAGAGCATACACGGCCCCAAGGACCAAGGCAGGAAATATAACGAGTCCCTCAACCGTTTCCCTGATGACAACTGAGTGGGCAAACAGTTCATAATCAGGCTTTTTGACTGAAACTGGACAGACATATGGTTCATTTTTAGTTTCTGAGTTCATGACAGACAGGGCTAAGAGCTCAAAGGAGGATCTTTGGGCTGTGACAAGGCTACTAGAGCCTACAGGGAGCTCAGGTAAGGTTTCTGGGGTCGTGACTGGACTAATGGGACAAATAACATGTTCATAGATTGAAATTGGACAGACAGATGGTTTAAAATCAGACTCGTTAACTGAAATCAGATTAGCAGACAGTTCAACACAGGATGCATTGGCTGAGATAGGATGAACGGACTGTTCAAAACCAAGAGCATTGACTGGAACTGGACTGACACACAACTCATGGGCTGATACTGGGCAGATAGACAGTACTAAATTGGTATTGACAGTGGGATCGGAACAGACAGTAGAGTCAACATCAGGCTCATTGCAGGAAACAGGACAGACTGATAATTCAAAAACAATTTCGTTAGCGACCCTTAGACGAACATACAGTTCACAACCAGCCTCCATGGCTGATTCAGAACAGGACGAGAGTTCAGAGATGGTCTCATCTGCCGGTTCAGAACAGGACAAAAGTTCAAAAGCAGCCTCTATAGCCGTAAGAGGACAGGCAGAGAGTTCACTGACGGCCTTCATAGCCATTACAGGACAGGCAGAAAGTTCACAGATGGCCTTCATAGCCATTACAGGACTGGCAAAGGGACCACAGACGGCCTCCATAGCCGTGACGGGACAGGCAGAAAGTTCATAGATGGCCTCCTTGGCCGGAACAGGACAGGACGAGAGTTCATAAGTTGATACCACTGACACCTCTGGAGGTTCTGCAGCGGATGCCGCCACCTCTGGAGGTTCTACAGTAGGACCATCAGGATACGGGGAGAGTTCAGTAATGGTTCCTTCGACCGTGACAAGACAGGCTGAAGGTGCGTTACTGGGCGCCACCATCGTGCAAGGAGCTGAAGTGAGCGCCTCCGCCTCAGAAGGTTCTGCAGCAAGGTGAAGCTGCGGCAGGTGCCATCGCCTCAGGGACCACAACAGCGAACACCACTACTCCGGGAGGTTCTGCAGCGTCAGCCACCACCTCTGGAAACATCATAGTGGCTGCCGCTGTCTCTAGAGTTTGAGTGGTGGTGTATGCAGCCCAAATACCCCATAAAGCGAATCCCAAAGTGGGAAGCGCTACAGACAGGGGACTTAGTTCAGGAACAGGTGGGCTAGAGTGAGTGGGTTTGGGGATACCAGCTGCGACTTCTGACACTCTGTCGCCGCCATTATGTGAGCGGCCGCCATTCCACGAACGGTTTGAATCACCGGAGTAGCGATCAGTACACTTGAATGTCCCTGAGCTTGTGGCTGACAAAATCTCACGGAAGCGATTTCGCGTTTCTCCTCCGCGACACCCACAGTGAATAGAGAGCCAATAGTCAACAAAGCATAATCCAAAAGCTGGCTGAGCTTTGACTGAAGAGGTTGATTCACGCCATTACAAAAAAACTCTATTAAAATAATGTCCGGTAAATCCGAGTAGTGATAAAATCCTTGCAGTGTACATACCTGGCCCATGTCCACTTGAACTGCTGCTGGATCCTTGTGCGGCCAAGTATTCTGTTACAAGACGAACGAGACGTGAGACGTGCGGATCCATTTGCAAGCTTTATTTAGAAGACATGGTCAGAAACAGGCATAGGTCAGACAATCGCAAACTGGTATGTAGAAGACAAGGCAAGAGCAGTCCGGTAAACAAGCGAGGGTCAGTCGACGACGAACGTAATCCAATAGGGCGAGACTAGAGAGATAATCCAGGTACAAGGCAAAGGTCCAGGCAGGGGCAAACAGTATCCGAACAGGGCAAGACAAGAGAGGTAATCCAAAGTACACAGGCAATGATCAGAACACGAGGAAACAGACAAGGCAAAACTAAGATAAGGCTAGAAAACTAAAGCAGGCTCCGTAAGGTAGCTATCAGCTATAGCAGTGATACACGCTAAACAATATTCGGCGATCTGAGCAGGAACTGAGTGGGTGTTATGTAGTGTGTGTGATTGGTTTCAGGTGAGTGTGTGATTAGTGAAATGGTGCATGGAAAATGTAGTCTGTGGTGATGTGCAACAGTCAGTGTAGTGAGAGAGTCAATATGATGGATGAGTGACCTCTGGTGGCGATCAGACGGAAGTCCAGGGACCGGATTTGTGACACTTCCCTTCAGTGCACTTCTCCTGTTGCTGATAATATTTACCACATCCTGCTGTTAATGCACATGCACATTTAGGCACTGATATTTAAAGAAACAGAGCACGTGATCTGAAGGAAGTCAAAATGATGACAAGTTGGTAAGGTGCTTTTTCCTGGAAAATGAGTTTACAAACAGACAAAGCAAACAATGTGAGTAAACCTAGTTGTTCAGAACAGACTTTACTATACACAGCCATTCAAAAGTTTGCTATTAAAAAAAAACTTTTATTCAGCAAGGACACGTTAAATTGATCAAAAGTAGTCATAAAGATATTTAGAGTGTTACAAATTATTTTTGTTTCAAATAAATGTTTTTTTTTCAACTTTCTATTTATCAACATTGATACTAATCAGAAATGTTTCTTGAGCAGCAAATCAGCATATTATTATGATTTCTGAAGGATCATCTGACAATGAAGACTAGAGTAATGATGCTGAAAATTCAGCTTTGCAAAAATTGCATTTTAAAAGAGATTCGAAAAGAAAACCATTCATTTTGAATTGTAATAATATTTCACAGTTTTTGAACATTAGTGCACAATTCTGCACAAAGATAAAGCTCATAATACTATATATGGCAGTGTGATCTGTTGTTGTGCACTAGGACCGAGTCCTCAGTACAGCAAGGGCACCTACATTCCTGTTTTCCCCACTGAGGAGCGACAGAGTATTTGGAGAGGCCGGATCGTAGAGACCAGCGAAAATGTTGTCACAATGGGCATCACAACTTCCCCAGAATGCATTGTGGGAAAATACATGATATATACCGGTGTGGTGACCCCCTACGGCATCCGCAGGAAACCGTGCACAGACATCTACATCCTCTTCAACCCGTGGTCACCAGGTCTAAAAATTATTATTTTATGGGAAAAATTATTATTTTATATATACTCTCTTAAAAATGTGCAGTCTCAGTACTTTCTAAATTGTGTGCATGAGGGAAAAAAATGAGCTATGCTAACTGTTGTTTCTTTCCAAGCGGATCCTGTGTTCCTGGATGATGAGGAGGAGGAGCATGAAGAGTGTGTTATGAATTAGCTGGGGATCATCTATCATGGAGCATATGATGATGTGCCTGAACACGCCTGGAACTACGGACAGGTGTGAGGACCAGACAACCAGACGTACATCATGTTTGCAATGGATTCATGTTGTTTAAATGATTGGTTTCACTGTTGATTAGTGTTCATTGCCTATTTTTATAATATGTGTTCAAGAATAACTGCATGACTGCCTGCAAAATGAATTTGCCCTATATAATTTCTGAAAGAACATTCACATTTAACCTTTGTGAAAAATCACTACATCTTTTATTTTATATTATGCATACACATTTATATATATAATGCTGTTGCGGAAACAAGCTTCCATAGTTGATGACTTGCTCTATGTTCATCTGCAGGAATTATCATTGCTGGAACGAGTGCTTCATGGCGAGGTCTGATCTGCCTCCTGGTTTCGGAGGAT
Source organism: Sinocyclocheilus grahami (assembly GCF_001515645.1). Lineage (NCBI taxonomy): Eukaryota > Metazoa > Chordata > Actinopteri > Cypriniformes > Cyprinidae > Sinocyclocheilus > Sinocyclocheilus grahami. Next base: position 498,963 of record NW_015505660.1, on the reverse strand, counting down.
GGCAATGTTGTGGACGCTACGCCACAGGAGACAAGCGATGGTAGGACATGCGCATGAACACACACACAGTATCTTTGTTTATGTTCTGTGATGTTATTGAGGCTGGTCTTCTCTCAGGTATGTTCAGGTGTGGACCTGTATCGGTAGCTGCCATAAAACACAGCCAGATCTGCTACCCGTTTGATGCCCCCTTTGTGTTCGCTGAGGTAAAGCTAAAGTGTCAAGTCTTTGGGCCTTTAACCCTCAGAATTAAAAACAATACAGGTTTTACTAAATGGTAAGTTAAAGTGACATGCAACAGGTAACATGGTTGGCAAGGGGGAAAAAACTAATTTCCTACAATACAATAACAATAACTACAATAATAATGATAATAATAATAATAATAATAATAATAATAATAATAATAATAATAATAATAATAGATACTACTGTTTTTTGTTGTTACATCAAGTTTTGTAACAAAATTTTGGAATGTTACAATATTTCTAACACTAAAAAAAGTAATAAAATAAATACCGTATTGGCCCGAATATAAGATGACCCCCCTTTTTCCAGATGTACCTTTTGGAAAAAGGCTTTTTAAAAACCAAATCTTGTTTTTTCTCAGTAAAACACATTTTGTCTTTTTCATATTTCATATTTCATTTTTCAATTATTTTCATATTGCATATTTGTCCTATTTTAATTTTTGTTTTGAAAGTATGGTAAAAACTGGTAAAATGTACCAACAATCACATTTAAAAAAATATACACTTTTTGATATACCATTAAAAAAACAAAAAAAAACAGGTAGCCCATCTGAATTAGGACATTTAGGCTATCCATCTAATAGTAGCCTACCAAAATCTTATTAACAGTAGAAGTTAAATCTTACCGTAGTCTTCAAATCTGGGTACTATCTTACGTTTTAAAATAACAAAGGGAATTTGGACCAATCAGGCTAACGTGACAGTCACGACTCATGCAGCTGTAAGCTTTTCTTTTTCTTTAGTTTTTACTCGCGATCTTTACAACACGCATTACATTGTGTATTTCATGGCACACTCGTTTTACGCGTATTTGGCGCCACCTATTGTTGTGGGTGTATTATTGACATGTCAAAGTCTAGACCCTGAATATAAGACAACCGCGTTTTTTCAGATGTATTTCCAAGAAAAAAACATTGTCTTATATTCGGGTCAATACGGTAAATAAAAAAGTTATTATCATCATCATTGCTGATGTTGTTATCACTGTTATTATTAATTAATAATAACAATTCATGGTCCCATAAAATAATACAATTATTCTTTTATTTTCTTTTTAGTGATAAAAAATTGCGTCTGATGCAGAAAAGCAAAATTTCTTATTTATTTTTTTGGGTTGATTTATTTATTTTATTGTTTGCATAATTTTATTCAAGACCCAATCAGTAAATAAACACAAGTACAATAAACTCCTTCAAATGATTTTCAGTTTGGCCTAATGAAACCACAGAGTATCAAAAGATGCTCTAACATTAACATGTGCTGCAAAGATACTTATAGAGATCAAATTATTAATGGGGCTTGCAAAGCATCTCACTTGTCTATTATTCTTCTTCCAAACAAACTTTGGCGCATAGCTCGTCCCGCACCATTTGTCACAGATACACAAATTGGCCGTCAAATCGTGTGGCTTGTTGAGGAGAGGTGTGCTATGACTTTTATAAGTGATCAGGAGTACGATGTTCACACAGCGGTGAAAAATCCCATAGGCTTAACATTGCGACCAATTTTGGTGGTTCATAGCGCCGAGCGAGAATTTCGTAGTAACACATGGGCAGGGCAGGACTTAGAGGGCCCCTGGGCTTGAGGTTATGTTTGGGCCCTATACCTACACTACAAATGCCCTCAAATAGAACATCATTATGGAGTAACACAAAATACACAAACATATGCTTTGAGGTTCATAAATAGTACAATTAATATGCAACATGTCTAGGCTATAGTCAAAGTTTAAATGTAATATTAAATATTAATTATAATATAATAAATAGGATGTGTTCTCTCAGTTGAGAGATCAAAACCCTGAAATAAGCACCAAAAAAAAGATGATGTTGGCTTATTAGTATTATAAAAGTTATTGTCTTATCTGTGTCCTCTTATGTCAGGTTCTTATTAATATAAGTGTGATGAAGGAACTGAGCACACGTTTTTCCTACAATGGTAACTTGCATAGGCATTTTGCATTGAACATAACTCTGGATCACAATGTCATAGAGACTCTGGGGTGGGCTCATTTTACTCAGGCAACCAATCAGTCTCTCAGGGTAATCATGAAGCTATAAAGCCAAGCCCTAACAACCATTTACAGCACCCTAGCAACCCAAACCTAAAGAAGCATATCTTCAAATCTGAATGTCATAGAGGCATGGGCTTTGGTTTATATCGTTCATACTGGAAAGCAGCCTTTGGAGTATCATCACTGGCATCTGCCAAGCCACTTCCTAGCAACCAAATAGAGTACCCTAGCAACCGTTTAGCAAGACCTACATCTCTTTATATAGACATGGGGGATGACTCTTTTGACTTATGCTAGCCAACAGGACTTCCAACATGCTACACATGCTAGCACTGAATGGTTACATGCTAATAGTGATTAGCTAAGTGTTAAAATGTGCTAAAAAATCCAAATTATTAAAACATAAAAAAAGACTCTAGTAACTGCACAGTGCAGAGTTTTGCCACAGCAAGCACCACTCGCATTTTCTTCAGAAAATGTATATATCTAGTTATCTCTTATTATCTTAATTATCCAAATGTGTATTTTCAGGTGCTATAGAAGATCATCAGCGAGATAAAATTTTAGAAAGTAGTAGAGAAAAGCTCTGAGATCCAGAACACATCCAAATTTCAGAAGAAGAAAGTCACAGAATATAGGAGTGTAACCTTGAAAACCCATCATTGCAACCCAGTGTTTTTCCAAAATTCACCTCAAAACAATAAACAATATACATCATGACATGAATGAGTGAAAACAAACTAAGAACAAACAGGAAAAAAGTAAATGCATCAGTTTCGAGGTCTCTGAGGATTAGAGACTCAAATAAGACAGAATCTGTGTAAATTGATTTTTTCAGATTCTAATTTAAGAGCTAAATACATGTCTGTGCATCTCACTCTTTCTATTTATTTCCACAGGTGAACAGTGATGTGATTTTTTTTATTGTAGATAAAACGATGGCACTCTAGAAGTAGCAAGGGTGCATGCCACTCACGTGGGCCGCAAAGTGCTGACCAAAGCCGTGCCTTTAATCATTACTGTTACTGTACCTCTCATTTACATTAAAACCAGGGTATCCCAAACTGGCCTTGATGAGGGAACTGAAAAAGCTAATAAATAATTTTAAAAGATGAAAATGAAAATAAATACTTTAAAAGTAAAAACCATCAAAATATTTTTTTTATTGTTTACTTGCATGTCATGTAACCATTAACCAAACAAAGAGAACCGTGAACATGCAAATATGTTGTTAAATTATTGAAATAATAACTTAAAAAGGGGCTACTTCAATTATTTTAGGTTAAAGAGGTTCAGCAGGCAAAGTAAGTTTAAACAAATAAATTAAAACTCATCCTAATATAGTTTAATATTAAAGTTATTATTAAACTTACTTTTAAGCTTCAGTATATTATAATATAAAAAGTAATACAAATAATTAATGTTAAATATTGTTGAACTATAAATGTGTTATTAAACATATTATATAAACATATTATTATTATATAAAAAACATATAATAATAACATAATATCTGAGTCTGATCAGATTAAAAATATTTTAAGTTTAATCATATCAAACTGCATTAAAACTGTTTAGGTTTAATTGATTGTTCAAATCAGGGATTTTTTTTTTTTTTACTTATATTTTGGTCAACCAAATTCATTTTATTTCAAATATTTACTTGAAGTGCTCCTGAGATTTTAAGTTCATTTTTTTAATATGTTTTATAGGCTGGGAACACACATATTCCCAGGGAACCCAAATACTAACACAATCTTTAGTTTGAATGAACTGTAAATTGCTTTCAATATAAGTGTCTGCCAGTTGAATGTAAATGAGTCTGCTGCCCTCTACTGGTAGATTTCACTTCTCTCTCTGTCTCTCTGTCTCTCTGTCTCTCTGTCTCTCTAGGTTTGATGATAATGCATTTTTACGTGCAATGACATGTTTCACGGTGAGATTTGCTCCTTTTCTCTACTGTGTTTTAACTGACATCATATTAAGCTTGATTGACCCTTGTATGGTGTTCGGGTCTGTGGGACCCATTTTTACTTTTTATCAAAAGAAAAATTATACTATTAATTATTTTTTCAAACTCAGACTCATTGGCCTTGGCTCCTTTTCTGTGAAGAACATATATCAGAACAAATTTTCAATGACCTCTCTCTCTCTGTCTCTCTCTCTCTCTCTCTCTCTCTCTCTCTCTCTCTCTGGTGTTTGTGCCGTCTCTCTGTAGATCACTGGTTCTCCAAGAGTGAGTGAGGAAATGTACGTGTCTGTTGAGTTCAGGTTCAATCTGGAGAACGTGGATCTGCGTTTGGAGGGTCCTGGAATCATGCCCTTCAAACGCAAGCATTACAGGTGAACACTGTCAGACTGATGCTATTACACTGAAATGGTTTAATATTTGCTATTATAGAGGTAAAGACTTAATGTGGGACAAAATATTATGAGAATATCAAATTTAGAACAGTCGAATTCCAAAAATGAGGTTTGATGATAATGCATTTTTACGTGCAATGACATGTTTCACGGTGAGATTTGCTCCTTTTCTCTACTGTGTTTTAACTGACATCATATTAAGCTTGATTGACCCTTGTATGGTGTTCGGGTCTGTGGGACCCATTTTTACTTTTTATCAAAAGAAAAATTATACTATTAATTATTTTTTCAAACTCAGACTCATTGGCCTTGGCTCCTTTTCTGTGAAGAACATATATCAGAACAAATTTTCAATGACCACACACTGTCAACCCCCCCCTAAACATTTATATTACATACAGGATGTTTGGGTCCAGTGGACCTGGAGTAGTAAAAGAGTGGACATTTTAGGTCCTGTGTACCTAGTATATAGTGTATGAAACCATTAGAAATTCAAAAGGCACGTTAAACTATAAAAACAAACTTTTTCAAATGTTCTTCATCGCAATATTTGTAAATTACCAAGCCACAATATATAAGGGAGACCACAAACTGAAAATGTGTTCAGGTAAGGCACTTTATAATAGCTACTGATACTGGAATCTTGTTTGCTTTGACCTCATATCTGATGTTAATGAATTTATAAAGTATGTTTTTAAAAAACTAATTATTCTTAATTTTTCCTTGTGGCTCCAAGATAGTCTACTCTAAAGGGTTGGTGCTCTTAATCTAAATATTCTATAGGTTCAAAAAGACATGTTTTTCAGGTTTGTCTGGTGGCACTTTGCACTTCACTGACAAACATCAAGAGACACATCAGCCGGGCCTTTTGTCTGATCTGTGTTACCCCTGTTACCCCTGCAGATTCAACATGTTGAACGTCATACTCTGCTAAATCTGGTGATTGTCGGCATTGGTTTGTGTCTGTTGGTGCAGTGCGAATTGGACTATTATAACAAGCATGACATCTGATTTCATCATTATTTAGGAAATATACCAGTGAAGGTAAGATTTATTGGGCTCTTGTTTCTTGTTTCTTGATGCCCACAATGTTTTGTCTTTATTGAGCTCATATTTTATCTCATGTCTATAATCCTATACACAATCTTAAAGGGATAGTTCACCCAAAAATGAAAATTTTATGTTTATCTGCTTGCCCCTAGGGCATCTAAGATGTAGGTGACTTTGTTTCTTCAGTAGAACACAAATTATGATTTTTAAGTCCAGCCGTTGCAGTCTGTCAGTCGTAAAATGCAAAAAAAGGAGTAGTTTACACAAGCGCCGGAAAGTGATCTCTCGCACATATACGTCACTCATTGTTTACACAGTGCACAGTCATTGTAGGTACGACGGCTAATCAAAATGGTACTTACTTGCGCTTATCCGGATCAAACCGACTTAACACTAAAAGATTACGTTCTCTCGCGTGAACTCATTCGGGAGTGGTGACTTTCCATGTATTCCCAACTTCTGAGCCTGCTCGCCTGAAGTTATGGTCGATTGCTCTTTGGCTGGATATCAACACACCCTTTAATGTAAACTACGCCAGAGCGCGTACACTCCTCTCCTTTAATTTGGATTTGTCTGTGCATGTTTTTTTTACTCTCATAGATTTTGTTACCATTGCCATGTATTATACGACTGATAGACTGCAACGGCTGGAGTTCAAAATCATAATATGTGTTCTACTGAAGAAACAAAGTCACCTACATCTTGGATGCCCTGGGGGTAAGCAGATAAACATTACATTTTAATTTTGGGGTGAACTATACCTTTAAGATGGAGACCTTGTATACTTGTTGTTTGACTAAAGAAACACTTTCAGTTCAGACATGTCTGTAATCCTTCCTTTTATCTATCTATTAGGAACCTAGAGAACTTTCCCAAAACATGGAAAATGGGTTCTAATTCATGTAAGTTTAACACATAGACATTGTGACATATTTTGTATTTGTGGTTAATAAATATACATATTTAAATTTGTACTTTGTAATTAGAAAACGATTATTGAATATGTGTTATGTTTCATGATTATGGTTTTAGTAGTACAAATGAATGATTATCCATAACAAAGTTTTAAAGAGTTTAAAGGTTTTTTTGGGTTTGTTTTTTTTATGATGATTTAGGAAATGAGGAAAAGGAGAATTTGGAAGAGAAAGAGGGAGGTAAGAATATAAAAATCTGTTTACTAACGCTAAAGCTTAATTTAACGGAAGTAGCATTTACGCAGGTTTGATGATAATGCATTTTTACGTGCAATGACATGTTTCACGGTGAGATTTGCTCCTTTTCTCTACTGTGTTTTAACTGACATCATATTAAGCTTGATTGACCCTTGTATGGTGTTCGGGTCTGTGGGACCCATTTTTACTTTTTATCAAAAGAAAAATGATACTATTAATTATTTTTTCAAACTCAGACTCATTGGCCTTGGCTCCTTTTCTGTGAAGAACATGTATCAGAACAAATTTTCAATGACCACACACTGTCAACCCCCCCTAAACATTTATATTACATACAGGATGTTTGGGTCCAGTGGACCTGGAGTAGTAAAAGAGTGGACATTTTAGGTCCTGTGTACCTAGTATATAGTGTATGAAACCATTAGAAATTCAAAAGGCACGTTAAACTATAAAAACAAACTTTTTCAAATGTTCTTCATCGCAATATTTGTAAATTACCAAGCCACAATATATAAGGGAGACCACAAACTGAAAATGTGTTCAGGTAAGGCACTTTATAATAGCTACTTATACTGGAATCTTGTTTGCTTTGACCTCATATCTGATGTTAATGAATTTATAAAGTATGTTTTTAAAAAAACTAATTATTCTTAATTTTTCCTTGTGGCTCCAAGATAGTCTACTCTAAAGGGTTGGTGCTCTTAATCTAAATATTCTATAGGTTCAAAAAGACATGTTTTTCAGGTTTGTCTGGTGGCACTTCGCACTTCACTGACAAACATCAAGAGACACATCAGCCGGGCCTTTTGTCTGATCTGTGTTACCCCTGTTACCCCTGCAGATTCAACATGTTGAACGTCATACTCTGCTAAATCTGGTGATTGTCGGCATTGGTTTGTGTCTGTTGGTGCAGTGCGAATTGGACTATTATAACAGGCATGACATCTGATTTCATCATTATTTAGGAAATATACCAGTGAAGGTAAGATTTGTGTGTGTGTGTGTGTGTGTGTGTGTGTGTGTGTGTTTGTGTCATTATATAAAAGGATGTTACCAGGCTCATCATGAGACTAAAAAGATTAGCATGATGTGCTCAAATGCACATTCATATTTGTGTGTTTTGTGGAAAAATATTGACTACCACACAATATTTCCTTTTAATTTGTTTGCAGATTAATATATAAAGAGTAAATATATTGGCTTTAACTCAAGTAACTCAACATTCAGTTATTTTGTCTACAGAACCCAGAACTTGTTGAGTATTTGTTTTTTAACACTATAGTTTCTTTCGGTTTCCACTACAGAAATTCAGCTGTTTTTTCAAGAACTCAAACTTGTTCTGATTGGAGGTCAAGGTGCAGAAAAAAAACACTATTCATAATGGCATCTTTGGGAAAAAAGTGTTCACATTCTGGACATCCACGTCAATGTGACAAAGCAGTTACATCAGTAAAACATGTACAGTATGAGGAACATGGATTAATTTGATCCGTATCCCAGGCTGGAGAGGAGACTTGAGCAGATCAAAGAAAATCAAAAGGGAAATTGTTCACTGTGTTTTTCTATAAAACTCGACCTCATGCAGTGCTCTTGGCTCTTAAAGTTGGGGTAAGCGATTTCTGGTAGCCAATGTTGACATTTGAAATCACCAAAACAAACACGGCCCTACCCCAAAAGGGTCTCACCCCTATTTTGATAGCTCTGCCCCACATATACGTACACAACCCAGGCAACGATTAGTTCTGTGAAACAAAGCAAAACCAATGTTACACCGTGTCTACACCGGACGCGAGTGGCGCGGCGCGACAAAATACTATAGAACTCATAATCAGTGATGCTGTCTACACCATAGATATATATATACATGTCTATGGTCTACACTGGATGCGGCGCGGCATGACAAATCCCCGACATAAAACTGCTGCTGCCTTCTATTTATGACGTTTTGACACAAATTTCAAATGATTGAAACAAAATTGTAGACCTGCACCAGGCTGGGAAGACTGAATCTGCAATAGGTTAGCAGCTTGGTGTGAAGAAATCAACTGTGGGAGCAATTATTAGAAAATGGAAGACATACAAGATCACTGATAATCTCCCTCGATCTGGGGCTCCATGCAAGATCTCACCCCGTGGGGTCAAAATTATCACAAGAACTGTGAGCAAAAATCCCAGAACCACACGGGGGGACCTAGTGAATGACCTGCAGAGAGCTGGGACCAAAGTAACAAAGGCTACCATCAGTAACACACTGCGCTGCCAGGGACTCAAATCCTGCAGTGCCAGATGTGTCCCCCTGCTTAAGCCAGTACATGTCCAGGCCTGTCTGAAGTTTGCTAGAGAGCATTTGGATGATCCAGAAGAGGATTGGGAGAATGTCATATGGTCAGATGAAACCAAAATATAACTTTTTGGTAAAAACTCAACTTGTCGTGTTTGGAGGAGAAAGAATGCTGAGTTGCATCCAAAGAACACCATACCTACTGTGAAGCATGGGGGTGGAAACATCATGCTTTGGGGCTGTTTTTCTGCAAAGGGACCAGGACGACTGATCCGTGTAAACGAAAGAATGAATGGGGCCATGTATCGTGAGATTTTGAGTGAAAACCTCCTTCCATCAGCAAGGGCATTGAAGATGAAATGTGGCTGGGTCTTTCAGCATGACAATGATCCCAAACACACCGCCCGGGCAACGAAGGAGTGGCTTCGTAAGAAGCATTTCAAGGTCCTGGAGTGGCCTAGCCAGTCTCCAGATCTCAACCCCATAGCAAATCTTTGGAGGGAGTTGAAAATCGTGTTGCCCAGCGACAGCCCCAAAACATTACTGCTCTAGAGGAGATCTGGATGGAGGAATGGGCCAAAATACCAGCAACTGTGTGTGAAAACCTTGTGAAGACTTACAGAAAATGTTTGACCTCTGTCATTGCCAACAAAGTGTATATAACAAAGTATTGAGATGAAATTTTGTTATTGACCAAATACTTATTTTCCACCATAATTTGCAAATAAATTCTTTAAAAATCCTACAATGTGATTTTCTGGATTTTTTTTTCTCATTTTGTCTCTCATAGTTGAGGTATACCTATGATGAAAATGACAGGCCTCTCTCATCTTTTTAAGTGGGAGAACTTGCACAATTGGTGGCTGACTAAATACTTTTTTGCCCCACTGTATATACATGTCTATGGTCTACACTGGATGCGGCGCGACATGACAAATCCCCGACATAAAACTGCTGCTGCCTTCTATTTATGACGTTTTGACACAAATTTCAAATGATTTTCAACGGTCGCTTTGAC
>NW_015505660.1:470137-488645 GCF_001515645.1 Sinocyclocheilus grahami | reverse complement strand
AGGCAACGATTAGTTCTGTGAAACAAAGCAAAACCAATGTTACACCGTGTCTACACCGGACGCGAGTGGCGCGGCGCGACAAAATACTATAGAACTCATAATCAGTGATGCTGTCTACACCATAGATATATATATACATGTCTATGGTCTACACTGGATGCGGCGCGGCATGACAAATCCCCGACATAAAACTGCTGCTGCCTTCTATTTATGACGTTTTGACACAAATTTCAAATGATTTTCAACGGTCGCTTTGACGCGTCCAGTGTAGACAGGCTTTAGCTGTTGCTGCGCAGACACGATGTTACTCGCCTATCGAGAAGAAATAAAGCAACCTCGGTGTCCGATCGCAGTTTTCCTCTTTAGTTTATCCGCCATCTCTATCTTTCTGTGCTCGGCTTGGCTAATGTCCGTCCTGTGCACTGAACGCTCTCTCCTCCACAACATGAGTAGACACGCCCCTTACTGCTGATTGGCTACAAGTTTGTTTTGGTATTCGGGATACTCAAGATCTTTACCAGATTGAAAAACTGCAACATCAACTTGATATGACAAGTGTAAGGATCCACCCGCCAGCCCAAAAAGCGGAATCCAGCGGCCTGGTCGAAGGTTTAATGCGTATCCGGTCTTTTACTTGCGCTTCTGAATTTATCAGGACTTAGTTTCAATTTTGTCTAGCTCCGTGTTCAATCTGACTCCAATTTCACGTGATCAGTTTTTAATTAGAAATATTGCTTTGAAATATTGCCTAACTTTAATGATCACAAATATTAATTTAGATATTTGATTATTCCTGACTCACTATACTTTCAATTATCCGTTCACTGGGGACCTAATGTCTCTTTCAAGTCTCACGCTGGCCTTACGTGGATCTTACGATCACAAACTCGCCAGTCTGATGTTAGTCAGAGGGTGTAGGTAGACTAATACCTATTTTGCCTGCCGCCTACTGCTTGCTTATGACAAAAAGTGTAATTCACTTAGTCCTTTCCCGTACAACTTGCTAACATCGGCGATAGACAGAAATCAGAAGGTCTCCGATGACGTGCCTACTGCTCCTATCATTCACAAGCCTTCAGTTTGATCTATCCTGGTCATAGATTTGCGGTAACAAAAGCCTCCTCACAGTTTACTAGTCATAATGATTTTAGGAGAGTTCAGAATAAATCAAATATAACAATGTATTATCAGTCAGGTAAATATGTATTATGCCAATTACGTAGACAATTCAAAGCTATCAAATCAATACAAGACATCAAATTCTCAAAGACAAATCTGCATACCTGACATACATAGTGTGAAGTGTGTGGACACCCTTCACACTACGGGCTTTCTGGCTACAGAATCGCAATGGCTGATTTGCAACTTTCCCTTAAATACTACCAGAACAAAGACAAAGAAATCTTTAAATCAGTTGTAAAAACATAAAATACCTTTTGTTTGTTAGTTTCTGTGATCCAGGCTCACACCCGACTGGAAACATTCTCACAGACCCCTAAAGGGGGACACACCCCCTCCTCAACACAACACAATTCTACAAAAGTGTTAAGTCTTTCTCACAATATAAATGACTACTTTGAAATTGAAACCAATTTACCAATCGCACAAAGACCTTGACGCTAAACATGACGGGGAAAAACAACAGGTTCACAAGATACATGATATGTGGGATATGCGTATTCTTAATGAAGTTTGGGTGAAACCTTTTGGGGGGAAAGAGGGAGGCAGAGAGGCCAGGGGGAGAAGGGGGTCGTAAATGGGCGAGGAGAGAGGCGTTGTTTGCTCTCTTTGAAGATTTCTTCTCCAGATAAGTTTTGTTTTATTGCGTGGCTTCTGTTTTGTGTGAGTTCCTGAGTATTGGTTTCATGAAGAGTTAATTTCATAAGGAAATAAATTCAATCCTTTCACAAGCTAAAGAAGAGCTAAAGAAAAATTTGACTGAGATTGAATAAATGAAAAGGGATTTAGAAATGTGGTAAGAAAATGCTAGAGAATGAAGAACGCATGATGATCAATATGCAAATGTACACGCATGCACTTGCAGGAAACTCTTGTCAAAATGTTAGACAGGTGGAAATGAGAAGCTACACCCAAATTCCATTACGTGATCTTTCTTCAAATGGTGAGTGATATAGAGTGACAACCCCTTTTTTAGTTGCTTCTAAATTACTTTATTTGTGCAAAGCCAAATCCTCTTGCTAGTCACCACATTTTATTGCAAATGGTCAGCAGACATCACCAAATCTGAAAATGGATGATTTAATGACTGTAGGGGAAAAATTATATTTGTACACAATTATTAGTGACTGAAAAACATTGAATGAATACATTTGCTGTGAACATGTTCCAACAGGGTCAGATATGCACAAATGGGGTGTCACTCTTCTTAAAATCTTGAATGAGCTGTCTGATAATCAACTGAAGACATGCACTGGAATGAGGAATGGAAAATCCCCAGGAGCTCAATGGAGGACAAAAACGGAGGTGACCTAGTAGACCTTATAATAGAGAAGTGGGGTGAACGACAGTCAGTGCTGAAAACACGAGACCTCATGAAGAAAATACATCGCATTGATGATACCATGATAGAGCTGTTTAAACCTTTCTTGGAAAAAAAATGGTACAGCATGGTAACCATCAGTTAATAAAGAGGGCATTTTTGTGAACAGCATAATTTTTTGTATAATGTGCTCATAAAGAGTTAAAAATTATTGGATATTATTCTTATATGAGCTGAATTGAAATTTGCTGTTTTCATCTGCTATAGAGGAACACATTTCTAATGTATCTACATCACATTCATGTAAACAAAACGACATTAAAGTTATTAGCATTCATTTATTTTGGAGCAAATGTAGCTCTTATTGATGTTCTATACGTGTTCGTTTTTGAAGTGTTGCTTAGTGAAGTGTCAATTGTCTTTTTTTCATGACACTTTGCAGGTCTGAGTGGTAAATCTTTTGTCTGCTTTGTATTGTATGTTGTTGCACATTTGAATGTTTAAGGAATTATTGATCACCTTTGTCCCTCGATCTGCACAGAATGAATGGTAACATTTCACATATTTGCAACACTTATTTAAAAAAATTGTCACTTGAAAATGTAAATATCTGAAATATGTACTGTATATAATGCTGACTGAGTAACATTGTCTTGCATACGCTTTATTAAGTCTCGTCCTCCATGAGAGTTCTTTTGAAAATGTTATTTATTGGCCTGCTTTATAGTGATCTATATCAGGGAATTGCTGCCATTTAAATCTCTGATTTCATGAGGAGTATCAGTGAAATAACAATTAATAACAGCCATTCTTCATTTGCAGTGTTAAGTGGTGTCCCTCTACTACAGCTGAAATAAACTTTAAACTTCAATAAATTATAGAATGTTTGTGTGGTCTGTAGGGCGAAAACTATTAAAAGTTATATTTTTGCTTTAGAATACATTTAATTTGAGTTTGTGGGATTTCATGTGTAACTACATTTGCATGTTCCTGCCATACATCAAGTATCCTGGGATGTTATTTCAACATTGTTACTTTTTTTTAACACAAATAAAGTGGTTATATTGTGAAAAGTTATTTAATTTAATGCATGTTTAATTATATTTTCAGAAGAAGCTGTGAGTTGTGCCCCCTAACTTTATGTCTGTGAATGTTGCTGCTCTAAGAAAAGCGTGATTCTGTTTGGAGTGTAATTCTGTGTAAAGGTCATCGTAGATGATGGTTGATCTGACGAGTGCATGGTTTGATGGTTATGACAGTTTTCTTTCTTAATATTCATAAATTTAGCTAAAATAACACTTTATTTGTGTTATTGTTTCAGATTCTAATTTAAAATGGGAGTGATAATACAGTCCATAGAGGACACCACGATATGTAAATAAGTTTGGATAAAGACACCTGTATGCACCACCCAATATTAACATAGAATCTATACTTATTTTGTGAAACTTGTTCAAGGTAGTTAACAAACCTGAGACACAAGGCAAATATTTGTATAAAGTGCAGTGCAAACACAGGTTAAAGAATAAGATTTGTTTGATTAAACATCTCTGTTTGTCCACAGTTCACATCAGTGACTGAGTTGAATGACACTATAGTTGAATGAAACAAAAGAACAATGGTAAAATATTTTTTTTCTCATGTCAGTTATGTAGCATAGCAACACAAAGAGTATCAGGTTTTGTCACTTCCCCTGTGTTATGAATCATATCTTCCTCTCTAGCTCATAATTGTTAATTGTTGCTGTTTTTGCAGACAAGGAGTCACATGACAGAGAAGAACACAGGAAAAAGAGCAATGGATGTTGTGTAGGTGGGGTTTCTGTACAGATATTAACAAAAGAGCACAAGAATCACGATCATCTCTGTTCCAGTGATGTAAGGATAATAACAGATTTAAGCAGTGTGTGAAACATTTTGATGACTTTTGGACTCATCTCATCTAATTTCTCATCATTTGAGTGATGAAAGGAGGATCATTTTTAATCTCTGACTATCTTTATGACTTCCTGTTTTGTGAAAACGGATGCTCAGCCTTAACAGCAGCTCTGATTCAATTGGAGGGGAAACACTGATGTAAGTCAATGTAATTCTGTTAATACTTTGGTTACTTTGGATCCAGAGATTCAATTATGTCCCCATCATAAGATTTTTAACGAAACAGCTAAAGTGATCAAATTAACGGTTGTTTTAATCAGTTCACCTACTAACCGATCAATATGTGAGATTCATATGTTCATATAGCAGCTTTCAGTTTCACTTTTGTGTGTCAGAAGACAACAGGTTAAAAGGAACCTTAAAGAAATTTATTAAAAGTACTTTAATATCAATAAGAGATCATCTGTATATTGGAGTGTAATTATTACCAAAGAGGTTTATGATGTAAATTACTGCACTCATTTATCAGTAGGGATTTATATATCAGCCTTCCTGGGAAATTCCCTCTTGGGTTGCCACTTCTGATGGACTAATAATAATAACAGGTTGTTATTAAAAAAAACTTGATGTTTCCACCTCCATTCTAGTTTGACTTATTAAATTGTTCATAGTAATTAGTACATTAATTAGTTAACAGTGTTTAGTTGATAACTGAAGAGAAGTCAGTCATGTTTAATGCAAATTTGGAATTAAACCAAGTCTATTTTGTGTTTTGAAAATGATATATTTACGCTTACAGGGCCTTGTGTAATATGAGCAGAGGTACATGTGAATGATTTGATTTTAAAATAATTTAGGATCAGTTTAATCAGTGCATGCGGCACTGTAAAATTGTGTCTTAATTCGTAATAATGTCTACATTTTGCACTTATATTGTCACTACAATATGTAAGTATTTGATATCTATAATGCTGACTGTGTAACAATTGACTGGTTGTGTCACGGAATGCCAGGAAAAGACTAAATTAGATCCATGTGCAGTTTAATTAAATTCAGACAATAATCCAGAACAAAAGCAAAAAAACGTGGCAAAAGTTAATCCAAAACACAAGGTAACCGTAAACACAACGTAACGGGTACAATACTGCAGCAACAAAAGAGAGTGAGCATGGTATAAATAGTGATGGAGGGATAATGCGTAAATAACCTACAGGTGATGATGATCAGAACAGAAAAGACTAGGCAAAGGACTATGGGAAATAGAGTTCATAGCATGTAACAGTGAAAGGGGAGAGCACCATCAAGTGGCCAGTACAGGGCACAACAACCAGACACTGTGACATTACCCCTCCTCTAAGGAGCGGACACCAGACGCTCCACCAGAAAACACAAAAGTTCAGGAGGGAGATGGAAAGGAGACGGATCAAGGGGAGGAACGGCTGGCCAGGCCCTTGTAGTGGAAGAGGGCCTGGAGACAGAGGTAGATAAGGGTGCCAGGGCGGCACTGGCAGAGCAGGAGGCCAGGGCGGGGCCAGCAGAGCAAGAGGCCAGGGCGGGGCCGGCAGGGCAGGAGGCCAGGGCGGGGCCGGCAGGGCAGGAGGCCAGGGCGGGGCATTAGCCCTCCAGGGCGGAGCTGACGGCAAGGATTAAGCTAACAAAGCCGGCAGGCCAAGGAGCTTGGGTGGCGCTGGGATGGCCTCCGGGCCGACTGGAGCAGGCTCTGGAGTGGACTCCAAAGCAGCCCATGCCCGCAGAGCAGCCCAGAGGTTAAAGGCAAAGAGGGCCTTCTAGATTACAGCAGCAGCAGGGAAATTGTCCGCTCTGTAACGATTTCTGAGACCACCAGAGTCGGGTCCTCCAGGACCACCGGACTTGAGACCACAGGAGTCAGGTCCTCCAGGACCACCTGACTCAGGACCACCAGATTTGGGACCACTGGAGTTGGGTCCTCCAGGACCACCGGACTTGAGACCACAGGAGTCAGGTCCTCCAGGACCACCTGACTCAGGACCACCAGATTTGGGACCACTGGAGTTGGGTCCTCCAGGACCACCGGACTTGAGACCACAGGAGTCAGGTCCTCCAGGACCACCTGACTCAGGACCACCAGATTTGGGACCACTGGAGTTGGGTCCTCCAGGACCACCGGACTTGAGACCACAGGAGTCAGGTCCTCCAGGACCACCTGACTCAGGACCACCAGATTTGGGACCACTGGAGTTGGGTCCTCCAGGACCACCGGACTTGAGACCACAGGAGTCAGGTCCTCCAGGACCACCTGACTCAGGACCACCAGATTTGGGACCACTGGAGTTGGGTCCTCCAGGACCACCGGACTTGAGACCACAGGAGTCAGGTCCTCCAGGACCACCTGACTCAGGACCACCAGATTTGGGACCACTGGAGTTGGGTCCTCCAGGACCACCGGACTTGAGACCACAGGAGTCAGGTCCTCCAGGACCACCTGACTCAGGACCACCAGATTTGGGACCACTGGAGTTGGGTCCTCCAGGACCACCGGACTTGAGACCACAGGAGTCAGGTCCTCCAGGACCACCTGACTCAGGACCACCAGATTTGGGACCACTGGAGTTGGGTCCTCCAGGACCACCGGACTTGGGACCACCAGAATCGGGTCCTCCAGGACCACTGGATTTGGGACCACGGAAGTCAGGTCCTCCAGAACCACAGGACCTGGGATCACCAGAACGGACTTAACTGCCCTCCTCCTTCTCGCCCTCCACTTCTCAGTGGGAGTCGGAAGGCCAGGACTGGTGGGAAAATCCCTGCAGAAGGGTTCTAGTTGGCCTGGTTTAGCCCACTGACTTCGCCGAAAAGTCCAGGATCCCAAGTCCTTCCATCTCCCAATGGGACAAGGGATCGTCCAGGCACGCATTAAAGAAATCCTTGAGTGCCCCATCATTGTATTCCAGCCCCACCGTGAAGGTCCAGAGGGTTTGGGCAAAGCCTACTACCTCCATGCCCTGCTGACACAAAGCCATAAGTGTCGAGCCATTCACTCATTCCTTGTGGCAGGAGGGGTAATCCGAAGGTCCATAGTCCCAACGAAGGAAAAAAAAACTGCTGGATCTAGAACTGGCTGCAGTATTCTGTCATGGAATGCCAGAAAAAGGCTAAATTAGATCCATGTGCAGTTTAATTAAATTCAAACAATAATCCAGAACAAAACAAAAACGTGGCAAATGGTAATCCAAAACACAGGGTAACAGAAAACACAACGTAACGGGTACAATACTGCAGCAACAAAAGACAGAGTGAGCATGGTATAAATAGTGATGGGATAATGAGTAAATGACCTACAGGTGATGATAATCAGAACAGAAAAGACTAGGCAAAGGACTATGGGAAATAGAGTTCATAGCATGTAACAGCGAGGGGAGAGCACCGTCAAGTGGCCAGTCCAGGGCACAACAACCAGACACTGTGACAGGCTGGCTTTGTTAGTGATTGTGACAGGCAATCGCTGCCATTCAGATATGTTCACATGCTGTGATTTCATGAGGCTTATGCTCAAAATTATGCATTCTTATGTCCTTTTATGATTTCAAAATGTTCCATCTCTTTCTTGTTTGTTATATGAAGTTGACAGGAACTTTTTGCCTTGTCTTCATCATTTGTTTTTGTGACTCGTCAAATGTAGACCAATCTTTTATGCTTTTGTATCTAGATTTCATTGTTTTAACCTTTTTTCCAACTCTTAAGCTATGAAAACCATTTAACCATTTCAGTTTTTAATGTGTGAAATGTATTTCCACAAATTAAGATTGTCCATCTTTTGTGACACCAAAATGCCCTTCCTACTTTTAACATGAGATTTATTTGTATTTTATGAAATCTTTTCACGTCACATATAAAAACCTGAGACACAAAGCAAATATTTGTATGAACTGCAGTGCAAACACAGGTTATTGAATAAGACTGATCATTTGTTTGATTAAACATCCCTCTATTTGTCCAAAAATCACAGAGTTGTTGCACTCTGTCTGAAAGATCATACAGTCATCCCAGGATATTGAAATATTATGAATAAAACAGTGATTGGACAAACATTACATGGTGAAATATATTTTGTAGCATGTGAGTCATGTAGCATAACAGCAGAGTCGTACTGCACTAGTGAAATATGAAACCCGTCAACATTCTAGTTCATACTTGTTTGTCTGTCTAACAGGACCCAATAGAGTCACATGATTTAGAAGAAAATGATGAAAAGAGAGATAGATATCTACAAGTGGGGTTTCTAAGCGGACATGAAGAGAAGAGCATAAGAGTCATGATCATCTATAATCTAGTGCTATATTATATTAATATATTAATAGATTTAAGCAGTATTCTTGATTAATTTTGGACTTTGTCTCATCTCTCATCAATATGCTGACGAAGGAGTACATTTTCCTTCTCCAGCAGTGTGTAATAATTCCTGTTTTGTAAACACATACTTGGTCTAAACAGCAGCTCCAATTCACTTCCAGGGAAAACTGATGTAAGTAAATATAATTATGTTATAATTTTGCGAATTTAATTTACTGTGTATGATTCATACATGATTCATTAATTTGATCAAATGAGAGTGCTATATTTTGAAAGTATTTTTACAAGCATTTGAAAGTATTTTGACAAGCAGGTCACTTTTCATCTTTGTTACCAAAGCAGATGCAATAGCTGATTTAGAAATCCTAGCAGTTCCTAACAAAACAACTAAAGTGATAAAATTAACTGTTGTTTTAATCAATTCACTTACTACCCAATCATTTAGTGAGGTTCATATGTTTATAGAGCAGCTTTCAGTTTCACTTTTGTGTATCATAAGACAACAGCTGAAAAGGAACTTTAAAGTAATTAAGACTATTTTAATATCAATAAGAGATTGTTTGTATATAGGAGCATAATTATCACCAAAACCATTTATTGTTTTTTAACAGTACTCATTTACATAATTCTGTTGTGTGGTGATCACCAGCTGGAGTGCCCTTGATAGCCACCAGAGGGCATTCCATCCCATACCATTGCCACTCTGTCATGAATTTCATTCCCCACAATGTTTGTATATAGGAGCATAATTATCACCAAAACCATTTATTGTTTTTTAACAGTACTCATTTACATAATTCTGTTGTGTGGTGATCACCAGCTGGAGTGCCCTTGATAGCCACCAGAGGGCACTCCATCCCATACCATTGCCACTCTGTCATGAATTTCATTCCCCATAGTCATTTGCACAGACTCATCTAACTCATTGGTTTCACCTGTGTCTCATTAACCCTGTTTGCACATCCTGGTTCTCCTGTGTCTTGTTTCCTGGTTTTCATTCTCTGCCTGTTATTCTGGATATCTCTGTTAGCCTCAGCCCTGAACTCTAGTGATGGGAAACCAAGGCTTTCTGAACCGTTTGAGGCTTTCATTAAATAAAACGGTTCATTACTCGAAGCTTTTTAACACAGTGCACATTAGCGACATCTGGTGGTCAGACTCAGTTTCTCCAGCCTATCTAACGAAACATCGCAGATCAGAGAGGATGGTTTGAAAAAGTTTTTAATCTGTGCCAGCTCGTGTCATGCGTAGTCTGGTCAACGGACTTCACATATTGATTAATAATATAAAATATACAAGTGTGTGATTATAATTAATAACTGACTTGAGTAATAGCAAAAATATTTTGGGTGAGCTGTTCGGGGTCTCTGAGACCTCAGCTAGAACATGATAAAATGCAATAGAGGTGTGATGTGCATTCAGTTTCTGTCTGGTGTTGAGGTTATTCTAAACTATTCTACTGAATCCCAAATAAGTGTACACACACACACAACCAAGTAAATGTAAAGTCAAACACAAGAGTCATGCGAAGCGCCGATTTTTTCAAACCAGCTGTCTCGACCTCCTGACGTCATCAATCACATGGTATTGTCATTTCGATACAAGTATCGGCACAGTGTGTGATACAATATTGCTTTGAAAACTGCGTCGGAACATTGGAGCCTCTGTATCAATCGTCCCATCACTACTGAACTCAGTCTTGGTTTGGATTGTCTATTTGTGTATGACCTTTGTCTGTTTTTGGACTAAGTTTGTGGATTACCCCTTCAATAAATACTGCACTTGGATCCTCAACCTTTGTGTCTCTATGCAGCTCATGACAGAAGACTTGGCCAACAATGGATTCAGCAGTTAGAATCATTCACCTGCACCAAGGTAATGAATCCCTCGAGGACCACATCCGGGACTTTGTAAATGTAAATTTAAAAATGCAAATTCCTCTCAGACTATGCTCTGCATTGCTATTATGTGACTATATTGTATTGCAATATGAAGCACTTTAATGTTTATGTTGAATTGAGACTAGTTAGGACATAATTTTTAATTGGAATGGTTTAATGACAGTATTTCATTATGGTTTCACTTGAATTGGTTACAAAATAGATGAAGGATGGTAAAACATAAACAGTTAAATGTACCCAGCTTGTATGTAAAATGTTACCTGAGAGCGAGAGAGAGAGAAAGATAGAAGGAGAGAGAGCAGTGCCCCAGCAAAGAGAGATTGCCAGCCAAGAAAGAGAGAGCAAAGACAAGATAGAGCAAAGGAAAGAGACGGCAAAGAAAAGAGAGAACAAAGAAAAGAGAGCCAGAGCAACAGTTACAATCTTCTTTTATCCCTTACTTGACCATGTAACTAAAAACCACATGTGAGACATTCAAACTGACCAATCATCAGATTACAGCTTCACCCACTGGGCAAAAGGTGTGACAATTAGCAGACCACCGATGTATACACATGTTGGCCTACAGGCCTTGATCACAATCAGCAACTCTGTGCCTTTACAAATTCTATGGCCCTTTTGCTGCTGAAGATAGGTTTGGGGCATGAAAACAGAAGTCTTTGATAATTTTCAACCCTACACTATATGCCCTGCTGTTGAGTGGGTCCTCCTTCACTGTTGGGGAAGTAGAGGAGGATAAGGGGGGTAGTACCTTCCCGACCTGTGGTTCCCCACCAGAGCCAGTTGACATCATGGTCGCCACTCCAGAGCCACATCACAACATGGCCACCACTCCAGAGTCACATCACAACATCATTTGTGATCCTCATCATTAGTCCTGTGTTGGCACCAACCTGTGAGCTCTTTGCCTGTCCTGTCTTGACCACAGAAGTCGCCCTTGAGCTCTTTGCCTGTCTTGTCATGGCCACGGAGGCTAACTCTGTACCCTCTGCCTACCCTGTCATGGCCGCAGAGGCTGTACCTGAACCCCTTGCCTGTCCTGTCATGGCCATGTCATGGACATCTGCTCAGCCTGAGCTATCTTGGTGGCCTTCTGCTCCACCGTGGGGATCTTTGGTCCCATCTGCTTTGCACTGGTGGTCTTCAGCTCCGCCCTGGTGGTCGCCTGCTTTTCCATGGTGGTCTTCAGATCCATCAGTTCCACTCTGGTGGTCTTTTGCTCCGTCCTGTGGGTTTTTGGTCCCATCTGCTCTGCTGTGGTGGTCTTCTGCTCTGCTGACTCTGCCCTGGCCACCTGTCCAGCCTGCACCGTCTTGGTTTCCTGCTCAGCCCTCATCTCCAGTTCTTCTTCCACTCCATGGACCTGGCCCACCACCCCTCCCCTTGGTCCACCTCCACTCCGCCTCCTGGAATTCTCTGACCATGTTAGGAGCATCTGGAAACCCTCTCCTTAGGAAGGGGTCTATGTCACAATCACCAGCTGGAGTGCCCTTGATAGCCACCAGAGGGCACTCCATCCCATACGTTTATCACTCTGTCATGGACTTCATTCCCCACAATCCTTTGCACAGACTCACCCTATATAAGACTGGTTCATTCATTCATTCGTTGCTAAGTCTTGCATGTGTCATAAGCTGGGGCGTCATGCACTTATTATTTTTTACCGGTACCTCATTATGCTTGTCATGTGACACAGCAGAAGGCTTATGTTTTATTTAATTTTTCCTTTTTTATTCAAACGTGTTAAATGTATCATGAAATATCTCGATTCTCAAATATTTGTAAGTAAATGCATTTTGCACTTTTATAGATCATGTTAGTTGCCTAAGTAGGCTAATGTTAGTGTAGTCTATGCGTACATATTTTTAATATGACTGACTTTGTATTTAACTGAATTTAATAAAAACATTAAGTTACTAATTATAACACTTGCATTGTACAGAAAGAGAGCAAAAAACATTTACATTATCAAAGAACATTATCATTGACTTTAGTCTATCCAGAGTTCAAGCACTCTCAAAAACGCACATTAAAATCACTGAAGCTGTTTAAACTGTGAAATGAATATCTTACTTACATTCGTATGCACATCTGCACTTTGTTGTTTCTGATGAGAGAATTAGAGAGATTTAATTAGCCAGAGAGCAGAATTCAGTTAGTGACACGTTTCAGCGCTGACTCATCTGAACGCCTCTGATTGGTCATTGCATTCATAAGCTCATAAGTGTGTGATTGGTTATAATGCACAGCGCTATAAAAACGCATCTGTCTCTGGATCAGTGCCAGCCAAAGCATGAACGTAGGTTTGAATTTAGCAGCTGGGGATGTGCCGCACTGAACGTTCTAATCACACCCGTGTGATCATATCAAATATTTGATTTGCATCCTAGTTCTCCCATGTCTTGGTTCCTGGTTTTCATTCTCTGCCCGTTATTCTGGATATCTCTATTAGCTTCAGCCCTGAACTCAGTCTTGGTTTGGATTGTCTATTTGTGTATGACCTTTGTCTGTTTTTGGACTATGTTTGAATAAATACTGTGTTTGGATCCTCAACCTTCATGTCTCCAAGGAGCTCATGACAGATTGCCACTTCTGATGGACAAATAATAACAAGTTACTTTTAAAATGGCTATCAAAAACTTTGTTTCCACCTCCATTTTAGTTTGACTTGTTGAATTGTTCGTAGTAATTATAGTGCATTAGTAATTAGTTCACTGTATTTAGTTATAACAAAAAATGCAATCAGGTTTAATGCAAATTTAGAATTTATTAAAAACCAAAAATTATATATATCTATACTTATAGAGCCTTGTATGATATAAGTGTTGCGAATCATCAGCAGAGTCTGGATCCATTTCCAGCGTTTATTGTGTACACAGACAAGACAGGGTCAATCACCAGTAGATACAATAGCGGAGGCTAGGCTGAGACAGAACGTGGGACGGGCAGGAGGTCGCGGCAGACAATCACAGGTAGTAGATCAATCCAAGTCAGGGCAGGCAGAGACAGATCAGAGTACGATAAACAGTCCAAGGTCAAACGAGTAGGCAAGATACAGGGTAAACGCTCAGTAGTGACAGCCGGGGCAAATCAAGACTTTGCAGTCAGCTGAGGTGAGTGTTTGGCTTATATATATGTGTGTGTGTGTGTGTGTGTGTGTGTGTGATTAGATGCAGGTGTGTGCGTGCAATCAGTCCCAGGTATGAGACATGATGGGAACTAGAGTCCGAATGGATAAAGTCAATATTCAGGAGAGAGTTCCCTTTGGTGGTGGTGAGGAGGAGGCGGTACGGAATCCTCCTCTGTAACAGAGCACCCCCCTGCGAGCGGCTCCTGACATGAGGAGGCAAGCGACGCCGGGGTCTACCACGAGGTCGAGGGGCCGGTTTCTCCGGATGTGTCCTGTGAAACTCTTCTGTGAGTGTGGGGTCGAGGATATCTCCGGCCTTGACCCAGGATCGCTCCTCCGGTCCGTACCCCTCCCAATTGACCAGATACTGGAGAGTGGCACCCCGGCACCTGGAGTCAAGCAGCTCATGCACCCGATACGCCTCCTCGCCGTCAACCAGAACAGATGGGGGGGTCTGTAGTCTGGCTCCCTCCTCCGACTCTCCTCCCGGACCACCAGCGTGTTTCAGAAGCGATACATGGAAAGTGGGAGATATACGATAGTTAGTGGGTAGATCTAAACGGAACGATACTGGAGTTATTTGTCTTAAAATTTTTAATGGACCAACATACCTGGGACTGAGCTTTTTACATGGGAGCCTGAGGCGCAGATCCTTAGTTGACAGCCAAACCCATTGGCCTGGAGCGTATTCGGGACTGGGGCGTCGGTGTCGGTTGGCCTGTTGTTCTGTTCTCCTCACAGCATGTAGCAAGTGAGTATGGGCTCGGTCCCAGACCTCCTCACTGCGTTGTAACCAGTCTGTGACTGAAGGGAGGTCGGTGGGCTCGGGGGAACAAGGGCGGTTGCAAGCCCAGCATGCATTTAAAGGGAGTCACCCCTATGGCGGGTTTCATGAGGGAATTCTGAGCATATTCCGCCCAAAACAAGTACCTGCTCCAGTCTGATTGTCGTTGCTGGCAATACGATCGAAGGAACTGGATGATCTCCTGATTCAGGCGCTCTGTCTGTCCGTTGGACTGAGGATGGTAGCCGGACATGAGGCTGATGTTTACATTGAGGTGTTTGAAGATGGCAGTCCATACCCTTGAGGTGAACTGGGGACCCCGGTCTGAGACAATGTCCTCAGGCAGACCACAGAAACGAAACACATGATTGCACAGTAATTCAGCAGTTTCGAATGACTTGGGGAGTTTAGGCAGGGGAATTAGACGGCATGCTTTGGAAAATCGGTCTATAATCGTAAGTATAGTGGTATTACCTTGAGAGTTGGGTAGGTCGGTGATGAAGTCAATGGCGATGTGAGACCAAGGCCGTTGTGGTGTGGGCAATGGTTGTAACAGGCCTGCTGGTAGTTGTCTGGGTGATTTAGAGGTGTTGCAGGTAATGCAGTTTCGGACGAATTTGGTGGTATCAGATAACAGAGTGGGCCACCAGAATCGGTTTTGGAGCAGATTTGCAGTGGCAGAGATTCCAGGGTGTCCCGAGCTGGGCAGAACATGTACTTGTGTCAATAGACACTCTCGTAGTGATTCAGGAACATAGGTGAGATTGGGGGGACTTTCAGGCGGTGGCGGATTCTGGAGATTCAAGTTGTTTGTTTCGGTCATGATGTCCCACTGTATGGGTGCGATGAGGAGGTTCTCAGGAATTATACATTCAGTGACGTTTGAGCAGCACGTCTCCTCCGTTTGACGAGAGAGAGTGTCTGCCTTGATATTCTTGGTGCCGGGTCTGTATGATACAGTAAACTGAAATCTAGTGAAGAATAACGCCCACCTTGCCTGTCTGGGGTTAAGTCGTTTGGCCGAGCGTAGGTATTCGAGGTTCTTGTGATCAGTGAGGACTACAAATGGGTGCGAGGCTCCCTCCAGCCAGTGGTGCCATTCCTCTAATGATAATTTCATGACCAGAAGTTCACGGTTTCCCACATCGTAATTCCGTTCGGCGGTGGTTAGCTTGCGTGAGAAGAAGGCGCAAGGGTACATCTTTGCTGGTGATCTGTGACGTTGGGAAAGTATCGCACCTACCCCAGTGTTAGAGGCGTCGACCTCGACAATGAATGGGCGTTCTGGTTCAGGATGTCAGAGGATAGGTCCTGAAGTAAACCGAGTCCTTAGTTCATCGAATGCCTGTTGTGATTCCGAAGACCAGGTCAATTTAGTGGGCTGACGTTTATATCGTTTAGTCATGGCGGTCAAAGGAGTGGCGATCGAACTGAAGTTCCTGATAAATCACCTGTAGAAGATTGCGAACCCCAGGAAGTGTTGTAAATCCTTGACTGTCTGGGGAAGCGGCCATTCCAGAACTGCCCTGACCTTCCTCTCCTCCATCACTACCCCCTCCTGGCTGATCACATACCCCAGAAAAGTTGTGCTTCTTTGATGGAACTCGCATTTCTCCACTTTAGCGTAGAGTTGATACTGAACGAGGCGCTCTAGTACAGATCTGACATGACGAATGTGTTGTTCCAGGGAATTTGAATAGATCAGGATGTCGTCGATGTACACGATCACCCATCTGTTGAGCATGTCCTGAAAAACGTCATTCATGAAGGACTGGAAGATCGAGGGACTGTTTGCCAGGCCGAAGGGCATAAACCGGTATTCGTAGTGCCCACTAGTGGTAGAGAATGCCTTTTTCCATTCGTCCCCCTCTCGAATGCGGATTAAGTTGTAAGCATTGCGTAGATCCAACTTGGTGTAGTATTTGGCCTGGCGGAGCTGTACTAGCGCTGCGGTGACCAGTGGTAGAGGATAACGAAACTTAACAGTAATATCATTAAGGCCGTGGTAATCAATGCAGGGCCGCAACCCTCCGTCCTTTTTCTTTACAAAGAAGAACCCCGCGGAGGCGAGGAAGTCGAGGGTCGAATAAATCCTTTGACCAGTTCCTCCTCGATATAGGCTTTCATAGCTTCTGATTCAGGTTGTGATAGTGGAAAGATCTTCCCCTTAGGAGGGGTGGCGCCGGGTATCAGATCTATGGCGCAATCGACGGATCAGTGGGTTGGGAGTTGTAAAGCTTTTTTTCTACTGAAGGCTTCGACTAGATCGGTATATTCGGAGGGCAGGTTTAATTCGTCGGTGGTTTGAACAGATGGAACCGAATCCTGGATGGGGGACCGTGTGATCCTTGACAAACAGCGGTCTTGACAGGTAGCATCCCATTGAACGATTTGTCCCTCTCTCCAGGAAATGCGTGGGTTGTGGGTGCGCAGCCAGGGTAGTCCAAGAATGATCGCATGATTGGGAGACTGGATGACGTAGAATTTTATAAATTCAGAATGGAGAGTTCCTATTTGTAGTTTGACTTCTTCTGTGATACATAACACTTTCCCCTCTCCGAGGGGTCGGCCGTCTAGTTTATGTTGCAGGGCGAATTCATGTGAAACAAAGTTTCCAGTCGACCCAGAATCTAACAGGGCGCTAATAGGTAATCGTTTTATCATTGACAGTTATTTCAACCGGCAACACTTTGCTTGAGGGGGAAGTAGTGATACGAAAGTTGACACTCACCGATCGGGGTTTGGATGATGGACGGACCGGGCAGGAGGATATCATGTGCCCAGCCTGACCGCAGTAGAGGCACAGTTGGTTCTGCATTCGGCGTTCGCTTTCTTCGGGAGTGAAGTGAGTGAAGCCCAGCTGCATGGGTTCGTTATGGCATTGGTCTCTGGCGTGAATCGAGGCATGGTAGGACGTCGTGAGCGGATCAAATTGTCAATGTGAATGGTGAGTTCAATGAATTCACTCAAACTTCTCCCCTCATCTCGGCAAGCCAACTCTGACTGGAGCTCCGAATTCAGTCCCCTCCGAAACAGGAGTTTTAATGTGTCCTCGATCCAACCAGTCTGGGCGGCAAGGGTGCGAAAGGACAGGGAGTACTCGACTGCAGGTCTCCTTCCTTGCGAAAGTGTTAACAGTTGGTCTCCTGCACTTTTCCCCTCCGCGGGATGTTCAAAGACTTCGCGGAAGTGTTGGAGAAATGTTGTGAAGGTTGGAAATGAAGAGCCGTCCATTCCCCAAACAGCAGTAGCCCAATCCAACGCCCTCCCGTTGAGCAATGAACACACAAAGGCAATGTGGCTAGAGTCTGTGGGGTACAGTGAGGGCGGTTGATTAACAAAGAGCGAACACTGAAGCAAGAACCCTTTGCATCTAGCAGGGTCTGCATCGAATTTCTCTGGGAAAGCGAGTCGTGGGCTCACTGGGGATGTGGGTGATGTTAGGGGTGGCATGGTATGATGAGGCGCCAGGGCTGGAGCGGCTGCAGCCGCGGTTGGCGTTATTTGAAGGCCTTGCAGCGCCTTCACTAACTCCTCGGTGAGTGAGGTAAGCCGGTTTAGTTGGTGGTGATTCATGGCGAGCTGTGTGGCCCGCGCAGATAGCTCAGTGGATAATTGCCTGAGTGCTGCTGGATCGCTGTGCGGCGAAGTCTCCTGTTGCGAATCATCAGCAGAGTCTGGATCCATTTGCAGTGTTTATTGTGTACACAGACAAGACAGGGTCAATCACCAGTAGATACAATAGCGGAGGGTAGGCTGAGATAGAACGTGGGACGGGCAGGAGGTCGAGGCAGGCAGCAGACAGTCACAGGTGGTAGAACAATCCAAGTCAGGGCAGGCAGAGACAGATCAGAGTACGATAAACAGTCCAAGGTCAAACGAAAGGCAAGATACAGGGTAAACGTTCAGAAGTGACAGCCGGGGCAAATCAAGACTTTGCAGTGAGAAGCTGTGAGTGTTTGGCTTATATATGTGTGTGCGTGC
>NW_015505660.1:459229-468032 GCF_001515645.1 Sinocyclocheilus grahami | reverse complement strand
AACAGTTGGTCTCCTGCACTTTTCCCCTCCGCGGGATGTTCAAAGACTTCGCGGAAGTGTTGGAGAAATGTTGTGAAGGTTGGAAATGAAGAGCCGTCCATTCCCCAAACAGCAGTAGCCCAATCCAACGCCCTCCCGTTGAGCAATGAACACACAAAGGCAATGTGGCTAGAGTCTGTGGGGTACAGTGAGGGCTGTTGATTAACAAAGAGCGAACACTGAAGCAAGAACCCTTTGCATCTGGCGGGGTCTCCGTCAAATTTCTCTGGGAAAGCTAGTGGTGGGCTCACTAGGGATGTGGGTAATGTTAGGGGTGGCGTGGAGTGATGAGGCGCTGGGGCTGGAGCGGCTGCAGCCGCGGTTGGCGTTATTTGAAGGCCTTGCAGCGCCTTCACTAACTCCTCGGTGAGTGAGGTAAGCCGGTTTAGTTGGTGGTGATTCATGGCGAGCTGTGTGGCCCGCGCAGATAGCTCAGTGGATAATTGCCTGAGTGCTGCTGGATCGCTGTGCGGCGAAGTCTCCTGTTGCGAATCATCAGCAGAGTCTGGATCCATTTGCAGTGTTTATTGTGTACACAGACAAGACAGGGTCAATCACCAGTAGATACAATAGCGGAGGGTAGGCTGAGATAGAACGTGGGACGGGCAGGAGGTCGAGGCAGGCAGCAGACAGTCACAGGTGGTAGAACAATCCAAGTCAGGGCAGGCAGAGACAGATCAGAGTACGATAAACAGTCCAAGGTCAAACGAGTAGGCAAGATACAGGGTAAACGCTCAGTAGTGACAGCCGGGGCAAATCAATGCTTCACAGTGAGCTGAAGTGAGTGTTTGGCTTAAATGTGTGTGTGTGTGTGTGTGTGTGTGTGTGTGATTAGATGCAGGTGTGTGCGTGCAATCAGTCCCAGGTATGAGGCATGATGGGAACTAGAGTCCGAATGGATAAAGTCAATATTCAGGAGAGAGTTCCCTCTGGTGGTGAGGAGGCGGCGGTACGGAAGCCTCCTCTGTAACAATAAGAAGAGCTACGTGTGAATGATTTTATTATTTTTAAATAATTTAAATCATCAATTTATTCAGTACATGCTTCATAACTGAGTTTTTTTTTCATGACATGTCTTTAGGACAGGTTTTACTACAGGTTGTTGGACTGAAGAAATAGTTTCAGTTCTCACAATTCTATAATCCTTTATTTCATCCATGTATTTATTAGGAAAGTAATGAACTGAAGCTATCAATTGAAACATGAAAAATGGGTTCCAGTGCATGTAAGTTGTGTGTTTTAAATAAATATACATAATTTTAAATCTTTAAACAATGAAGTAGTTATCTTTTTTCTATTAATCTTTGATATGAGTATTATTCATCTTTGAGAATATTAATCTTTGTATTTAAAAAATATATTTTTTTTAAGTTTCATAACTGATTATTTTTCTGATTTAGCACAAGAGGATGAGAGGCACTTGTTAGAGGATGATGAAGGTGAGAATAGAAATAAGAAAATGTATTGTAAAAAGACTAGCATTTATTTATTTATTTATTTATTTACATAGTTTTAGCACCTTTAAATAATCTACAAAAGTGTATAGGCTACCACAGAATGTCTCTCTTTATGATTCACAAATCTTAGTGTATCAAAAGTAACTAGATTTGTATTGCCTGGGGTAAGTAGCAGTGCTTACAAACTACAGAAAAATAGTTTTTATGTATTTGCAGAAATACTGAAATCATTAGAAAGGAAAGAAAGAGACTAATGAAAAACTATCAAGATATTACTCAACAAATAAATGCACTTCCAAGTTCTTTAGACCAGTGTTATTTTTCTAATGAACTGAACATTACAAATCAGTATAGATGTCAGTATAGTTTGTCATATTGGCCAGTGCAATATAAACTAAATATTACTGGCTGCACTTTTAAAATCTTTTAAAATTTCTTTTAATTTAATCAAACATTTCACTCTTTCAGAAATTCAGCCTATTTTTGAGGAACTTAAACTTGTGCTGATTGGAAGTCAAGGTGCTGGAAAAAGCACTATAGCTAATGCTATCCTGAAGAAAAAAGTCTTCACATTCTGGACGTCTTATAGAAGTGACTACGTCAAGGAGACTCGTACAGTATCAGGAACACAGATTCATTTGACTCGCACTCCAGGCTGGAGAGGAGACTTATGTAGATCAGAGCCAACCAAACTTGAAATTGTACACTGTGTGCAGTCTTTATACAGTTCTGGACCTCATGCTATCCTCTTGGTACTTAACGTGAACTCAGTGCTGTCAAAGTCAAACATCGACACCCTAGAGAGTCTGCTTACTGTTCAGCTGTGGAAACATACCATAGTGCTGTTCACACATGGAGAAAAACTGGGACATTGCAGCATTGAGGATCACATCATAAGTAAAGAGCTTAAACCTTTAATTGACAAATGTGGAAAAAGATATTTTTTGATCTGCAAAAATGACAGCTACCAAATTATTGAGAAAATTGAAGAGCACATTGTCAGGAAGAATTCAACAAGTTGTTTTAAACTTACTGCTCAAGCAGAGGTTAATAATACATTACTGGAAATATCAGACCGGAAATATCTTGTTGAGAGGATCAAATATAAAATCACTTCTATCTTAACCTACAAGGAAAAGTTAAAAAAAGAACAAAATAAAGACGATGAAAAAGCTACTTGATTCAAAGGATGCAGAGATAAGGAGACTTGAAGAAATAGTTGAAGAAAAAGAAAGGGAGATAGAGATGTTACAAACAAGAGACTCAAGAACTCCAGATCTTGACCTGCCTGTCCTACGCAGAAGAATTGCTGAACTGGAAGATCAACTAAAGGGAAAGAATAGCGAGAATGAAATACTGAAAAAAGGGAAAATGAAAAGGATGCTGAGATTAAAAAATTGAAAAGAGAGTTACAAATGCGGCAACAAAAAGCTAGAGATTGGGGAACACTATTGTCATTTTAAGGTGTCTTCATTTCATGGATTTTTTAAAAAATGGTGATTAAACTTATTTTATTTTAATTTTTTTTCAAGTGCAAAAAGGCACAGATTTCGTGGAATGACCCAAGAAATGGTTATTGTTAGGTTTAAAGGTAGGAGTGGGATTAGCTACTCAAAATATATTTTTAATGCTATAAATTTACTAAAATGGTCATTTCTTTGCATATTTCGGTCTATTACGTTTCATATCTTTTTATATTTGCTAAAAAAATGGGTAAGTTTAGGTTTGGAGGTGGGTTAAGGGGTCAAAAAATCTAAATCACTTATCGATAAAATACAAATATCTTAATGATATAAAAGATTCATAAATATTTTACGTTTTGATAAATTCTTTTGTCTTTTCACGTGTTGACTATTGTAATGGTCTTCTTGCTGTAGTATCTAAATCCTCCATTTACAAACGTCAATACTTACAAAATTCGGCTGCAAGAATTCTGTCTGGGGCTCATATTACCCCAGTTTTGGAGTCTTTGCACTGGCTCCCTGTCAGGTACCGTATTGATTTTAAAATCCTTGTATATATATATATATGTTAATGTTTAGATTTTTATTTATGTATATGTATATGTTAATATTAATATATAACAAAAGTTTTTTTTCTTTTTCTCAGGCTCATTCTGTCTCTTTCCAGATGTGATGCATGAGAATTTTGTGATTAATGTCTTTTTATTTGCAGTTTTCAATGCAGTACCATTTTTGAAAGTTTTCTTCACCACATCAAGACATAATTTTATGGAGAAGACTTATTAAATGTATTCAGTGTTTTTTTTTTTTTTGCAGGGCAAGAAGGTTTGGACCCCAGTGTGGTAACCAAGTCCATTCTAGAGGGAGTAAAGTATAGTATACAAGGAGTGGATCTTCAACATCTCAAAGCTATTCACATCATTCTGCGGAAGATTAAAGGGGCCATATGATGTGATTTCAATTTTTCCTTTCTCTTTGGAGTGTTACAAGCTCTTGGTGCATAAAGTTTGGTCTTCCAAAAGAGGACGATATCCGCTTTGTCATGCCTGGAGTTGATCCGTGCTAGTCGCTGAAGAAATACGGTAATTATGTCCCCACTGGATGCAACAAATGCCTCGTTTATAATGAGTTTTAATGATTTTGTCTCGTCACTCCGGCTGGACACGGCATCACAGTATGGTAAGCGGCGTAACATTTCCGTCACAAGCTTGAGGTATTCTTTTACTTTTAAAGAACACTGAGTCACTGTGCTGAACAGCTTAGTGGAGTTCTCCACTTACTTTTTCAATCTTCTCTAGATCAAGGGTCGGTACCTGATTTGTGGAAAAGCTCAATTATTGTACCTATACCTAAAAAAGCAAAGTCTAAATCATTGAATGATTACCGTCCTATTGCCTTGACTTCCTTGGTCATGAAGACTTTTGAAAAAGAGATAAAAAAGTATGTGATGACAGTTATTGGACCACTCTTAGATCCGTTGCAGTTTGCATATCGCGTTGGAAGAGGCGTAGAGGATGCAAAACTGTTTTTGTTGAATGCTCTCAGTCGACATCTGGAAAATAGTGGAACCTTTGCGCGGCTGTTGTTTGTGGACTTTTCGTCTGCATTTAATTTTTTGCAACCTATTATTTTAGGGAAAGTCTGAATTAATTGCCCCAAGGGGATTAATAAAGCTCTAAACTAAACTATTCGGCCAATCACAAAGCACTGGATAGCTGGCCAATCACAGCATACCTCGCTTTTCAGAACGATGAGCTTTGTAAAAATCGACGCGTTTCAGAAAGGCAGGGCATAGAGGAGAAACAATAATGTACAGTATGTGGAAAATATTGTGGTTTTTTAACCTTAAACACATTTCATTACACCAAATACACAAAATAATATTTTTTTAGCAACATCATATGACCCCTTTAATGTTTTCCTGGTGTTCAAAGCAATGGCACAGAAAATCTGTGTTAACACACAGTTAACAGGTGAAGAAAAGTCTGTGACATGCAGAGACAAGACTCCTGAAGAGGCTTCAAGGCTACAGTTCTGAGAGATATGCAGCCTTACTAGGATGCATCTTTTCGATTGAGAAGCACCCACTTACTGTTAGTTTTGCACTTTCACCTTTTTTTTAGCTCCTGCACCACTTGTACCTACCAGTGCAACCACCAGATGGCACAGTGTAACCAGTAGTGGACACATGGGTTCAGCTATCATTGGTCACACCAATAATGATGTTTCTGATGTGTGCAGAAAACTTCAGCAGGCATATAAGATATGACAGCCAGTGCTCCACACACACTTTCTTTCCTGATGAGGTTGAACACCTCACTCAATTCACTGCACCTGCAGGTTGAACCAAGCAGTTCTGAAGAATAGGTAGTAAAATGACTGAAGGAGTGAATGAGGTGGTTAGACTGGCTCAAGATGCACTTTGTAGACAGGTGAAAAAATGCATGTGTGTGTGTGTGTGTGTGTGTGTGTGTGTGTGTGTGTAATGAAATGTATTGCATAAATGTGCAGTTTAAGCAAAGTCTAATAGACATATTTTCTACTCTCAAACTCTAAAGAGAGGGAGAACAGGCATTCCTCTTCACTCAAGTCATGTGTTGCATTCTGGGACCATGGGGCATTTGGTAGAAGTAAAAGAAGTCAATCATAAACTTGAGACAGTAGATGTGAAAGATGGACTGATCATGAGAAGGATGGAGGCCACAGAATGTGATTCAGGACCAGTGACCCGTCGATTGGAGAACCTTTCAGAAAAGTCACTTTAGTGCAACCTAGACCCGTAGTTTTAGACCTGGAAGTTTATCACCCTGGTTTCCACAAAAAAGAAAGAAAGAAAAAAGGCTTTTGGATTATTGCAGAAACTAATCTCTGTGACCAACAAAAGTTTATGATTTGAACATGTTTTGTTTGTCATGATCATCTTCACAAAAGTAGGCTATAAAAGAACTATACAACTGTCACAAACTTAAATGTCACCACCATTAAGCTTCTGACAACTTTCAGTCTTTATTTACAAAAACATTTGCAAGAGGGATCATGATGATTTGTTTAGACTTAAACTATACGTATATTTGTTTAATTTAAGTACAGCCTGTTAGTCGCAGTGGTTAGTCTACAACAACAGACTGTAGGCAATTTTTAGGTTTAAGTTTTTAGAGTTTATAGTCTAGTTTTTATTTTATGAGGCAATATGAAGAACAACACATGTGAATTTGAAGTCCATATTGGCCATTTGTGTGCAAATGCTTTACAACAGATTGAGCGCATCCAGAACATGAAACTTTGGCGTTATTTGAGGGATGTAAAAAAGAGCTGGAGAACAGAAATGTTCCCAATGTGGGAGCTGGAGAGAAGATCCTTTATCGTGGCACTTCCTGCACATCAATTTTTCAATTTTTGGGTGAATATTACCTTGATTTCTTTGGATTTCTTTTATTAAATAATTAATAATTGAAATAATTTAGATAACACATAACATTTCATCAGTCTTTCACTCTAACGCTGATTTGGGGGAAATATTTTGTTACCTTATGAATAATTAACTAGTGGCAGGTAAATGAACGTTCTAATGGCCAATATAATTCAGAGTTTTACATAACTTAATATTGCCTAGTTAATTGGCCAATTCATCTGTCTATTGCTTGCACAAATCACCAAAGTAAAAAACAAGAAAGATTTGATTAGTGATTATTTGATTTGTGAAGATGATTTGTAAGGAGAGCAATCACATTTATTTCTAAAACCAAAATAAAACTGAGCACCTCAAAAATGCAAAAACAATAACAACAAAAAAACTATGTCCTTCGAAAAGGTATAAATAAAATATTAAGTAAAATTAAAAAGCCGAAGCCTTCTTGCACTGGATGTGCTGGTTTGGGCCTCATTGCCAGCTGCAGTCATGTCCTCATCTCATATATAAAACACCTGGGACTCACAACTACTTGCTAAGGAACTTGCATTCACATAAAGTAGCCTTGTTGACTAGTTTGGGTGAGTAAGGGCAAAACACACAAGATATAGTACATTCAGTGCCCTGTAGTTGGCGATATCACTTCTTTTGTAGCAGAAATAAACTGCTACAGAAAAAAGAAGTGCCTTGCAAAATATAATGTGTAACTGCAACACTCTTTACAAATGTAGTGAAGTAGAGAGTAAAAGTTGCTAATATCTTCAATACTCAGTAAAACTACAAAGTATCCAAAAAGATACTCAAGTACAGTAACTAATTACATTTACTCAAATACTTTACACCTCTCATGTGCACTTCTCCAGGAAGAGCGAGCGCGCACACACATCGAGCAGAGCAAGAGCACACCCAGCATCTGATCAAACTAAAGACTCTTCGGAGATATGAAGGATTCAATACTTCTCTCTAGGTACTCAAGATTAACATGAGATTAGCAGAAACTTATGTTTTGTCCCATTTAAACATTACCCAAGTCACTGTCTCCTTCACTTGCAACTTCATACTGTAATCTTCAGTTACCAAGTATCTCACCAAGTATGACACTCATGACTTGAGCAAAAGATGGCATAGTTGAGAATTGCCTCTCAGATTTTGTACTGCTTTCTACTGTTTTCATATAATTTTAAATAATTCTATGTTTTGTGCCACTTAAATAGTCTCACTGCATCAAGAGGAAGCTGGAGGAGTGGCCATGGAAAGCAAAAGTGAAAGCATCTGAGTACCTATATATTTATGTCGAAGCTCAACAAAACAACAGATTAAAGATGGAGAACTACGAGTACGCTGTGTTTTTTGAGGCAGAGAATCTCTCTGATGCAGAACTAAGACAAATGGAAAAGTATTTTAAAATCAAGAGAAGGTCTGGAGGGGGAGAGTGTAAGATCAACAAAGTGGGTGACACAACTTACATGACAACTTTTATGGAGAAAGAAGGTAAGGATGTTTTATTTATTTATTTTGCACCGTTATAATCAATGCCACTTTTTATCTTAATTAAGCTTTTCATTCAGCAAAACAAATGTAATATTTGATTTATAATGACAACACTTTATACTCATCAATATGTATTTGTATTCAAAGCCCAGGAAAGAGTACTAGAACGAAAGGATCACGTCATTAAAATAGAAGGACAAGAGGAGATCCATGTTTTATTGAGGTGTGAAAATGTTGCTGAAAGCAGCAAACAATCTAAAGAATCTCCAAATCAGGTAAGTGGCACAAAACAAACAGCTATTTTGCTTCTATTTATATATGCGCTGTATCTTGTTTCCTGCTTGTACAAGATGGTCGAACCAGTTTTTCCCGAAGCAAAAAGAGAAATGCTCTGCGTAGTTACCTTGAATACAGTAGTTCTCTGAAATTACCTGCTAGGGCTTGACAATAAGGAAGGTCTGGGAAAAGGCTGGGCAATAAACTATATCATATCAAGATTGCAATACAATTGGTCAATTGGAATAATAACTGGAATAATATGAAGGCATGCAACAAGTCAATAAATATATTATCCTAATTAAAGGACAAAGGTGGGTGCTGGTGTGTAGAAACGCATAACTTTATTTCTTGTTACGCATCCGTATACATATATAAATACTAATAATTTCACTCCAAGCAAGACAGATTAAAAGGACATAAAGAAATGCACACAGGCAAGGCAAATTGTAAACCCTATAAATACAAAAAAAAAAAACAATGCACACAATACTCCCCTTTACACAAGCAAGTAATCATACAATAAATTCATCAATCACCTTAACGTGATGCACTGCAATCAGAACAGTTCTGTGAGAATCTTTAAGGGAATTATTGCACGTTGCACACAATACTATTGCATTAAAAGGGACCCTGGAGTATAAATATAGTTGTTAACGTCAATGAAC
>NW_015505660.1:443728-457535 GCF_001515645.1 Sinocyclocheilus grahami | reverse complement strand
TATCCTAATTAAAGGACAAAGGTGGGTGCTGGTGTGTAGAAACGCATAACTTTATTTCTTGTTACGCATCCGTATACATATATAAATACTAATAATTTCACTCCAAGCAAGACAGATTAAAAGGACATAAAGAAATGCACACAGGCAAGGCAAATTGTAAACCCTATAAATACAAAAAAAAAAAACAATGCACACAATACTCCCCTTTACACAAGCAAGTAATCATACAATAAATTCATCAATCACCTTAACGTGATGCACTGCAATCAGAACAGTTCTGTGAGAATCTTTAAGGGAATTATTGCACGTTGCACACAATACTATTGCATTAAAAGGGACCCTGGAGTATAAATATAGTTGTTAACGTCAATGAACAGACAAAACAATATGAAAAAAAAAAACCATTTGAAAATAAAATGCAAGACAATATTTGGTCGAGATACAACTATTTGAAAATCTGGAATCTGAGGGTGCCAAAAAATCGAAATATTTAGAAAATCGCCTTTAAAGTTGTCCAAATGAAGTTCTTAGCAATGCATATTACTAATCAAAAATTAAGTTTTAATATTTACGGTAGAAAATTTAGAAAATATCTTCATGGAACATGATCTTTACTTAATATCCTAATAATTTTTGGCATACACTCTTAAAAATAGAGGTGCTTCACAATGCCATTGAAGAACCTTTTTGTCTAAATGGTTCCATAAAGAACCTTTAACACCTGAAGAACCTTTCTGTTTCACAAAAGGTTCTTTGTGGCGAAAGAAGGTTCTTCAGATTACAAAAAGGTAAGAAAGAGATGGTTCTTTAAAGAACCTTTGACTGAATGGTTCTTTGTGGAACCAAAAATGGTTCTTCTATGGCATCACTTGAAGAACATTTTGAAGCACCTTTATTTTTAAGAGTGTACAAGAAAAATCAATCATTTTGATCCATACAATGTATTTTTGACTATTGCTACAAATATACCCCAGCGACTTGAGACTGGTTTTGTGCTCCAGGGTCACAAGACAATATTTGGTCGAGATACAACTATTTGAAAATCTGGAATCTGAGGGTGCCAAAAAATCGAAATATTTAGAAAATCGCCTTTAAAGTTGTCCAAATGAAGTTCTTAGCAATGCATATTACTAATCAAAAATTAAGTTTTAATATTTACGGTAGAAAATTTAGAAAATATCTTCATGGAACATGATCTTTACTTAATATCCTAATAATTTTTGGCATACACTCTTAAAAATAGAGGTGCTTCACAATGCCATTGAAGAACCTTTTTGTCTAAATGGTTCCATAAAGAACCTTTAACACCTGAAGAACCTTTCTGTTTCACAAAAGGTTTTTTGTGGCGAAAGAAGGTTCTTCA
This sequence comes from Sinocyclocheilus grahami, assembly GCF_001515645.1. NCBI lineage: Eukaryota > Metazoa > Chordata > Actinopteri > Cypriniformes > Cyprinidae > Sinocyclocheilus > Sinocyclocheilus grahami. The sequence continues at coordinate 456,172 of NW_015505660.1, read as the reverse complement.
GATTACAAAAAGGTAAGAAAGAGATGGTTCTTTAAAGAACCTTTGACTGAATGGTTCTTTGTGGAACCAAAAATGGTTCTTCTATGGCATCACTTGAAGAACATTTTGAAGCACCTTTATTTTTAAGAGTGTACAAGAAAAATCAATCATTTTGATCCATACAATGTATTTTTGACTATTGCTACAAATATACCCCAGCGACTTGAGACTGGTTTTGTGCTCCAGGGTCACATATACGCAAAAAAAAAAGAGAATCTCCCCCAAATTGGGTTGTTTTTAACCCAGTGTTTTTTGCGTGTGTAGCATGAACAGTTTTTTTATTTAAATTAAATCCGACTTTAGGTTTGTGAAATTATAATTCTTAAAACAGAACTAAACACAACCAGCAGAACGTCTGAATGAGAACGCAAATTCACAGAAAACAATAATATTCATTTTATTTATAATGCGCTTTTCTGAAACCCAAAGCGCAACAAACAATAGCAAATAAAAACAAATAAAATACATTTAGTAGTTGCCACCATCAGTAATGTATTTTTTGATGTTGTGATCTTGTCTTAGGCGCTTCGCTCTGGACTTTGCAGAGTTTTTGAGCTGTGTAAGCAGAACTGTTGGGAATCTGTTGCATTGCCAGTAATCGGACCCGGCATAGTGCTGTCAATACCGGTCAAAGACTCTGTTAATATTCTTACTCATGAGATCTGCGAATTTTTATCTGGATCCACTGGTTGCCTGGACACCATTTGTATCGCAATAATGGCTAATTATGCTCATTCTGAAGAGGTAAGCAATCTATATAACTCACACACACACTATATACACACTCAATGCAATGAAGTTTATTTCTATTCCTAACCCTATTTTGGAAATATTTTGCAGCTGTTCCAGACAGTCTGTGGGAATCTGAGTGCAAAAATGGTGGACAACACAGGGGAAGGCAAGAGATTTATATATATATATATATGTATAAGCTATGAGACGCCAAACAGGAAATAATTATGTAAATTCTGAATATATAAGTGTAAAGCTGAATATATAAACTTAAAATGTGAACATAGTTATAACCACGAATATATAGAAGTACATCTGAATATAAATGTAAATCTGAATATACAGTTATAATCAAGAATATATAGATACAAATCTGAATATATAGAAGTACATCTGAATATATAAATATAAATCGGAATATGCAGAAGTACATCTAAATATATAAATGTAAATCTGAATATATAGTTATAACCATGAATATATAGATACAAATCTGAATATATATAGAAGTAAATCTGAATATATGGTGATTCCTTGAAATATTGTACCTAGTAAAGGGAAAAAATGCTATGTGATAACCAGAGCCTCATTAAGACTGCACTGGGCCCCGGGGCTATGACTTACTGCAGGGCCCCCATCACAATAATGATATATACAGTGGGTACGGAAAGTATTCAGACCCCCTTAAATTTTTTACTGTTATATTGCAGCCATTTGCTAAAATCATTTAAGTTAAATTTTTTTTCCTCATTAATCTACACACAGCACCCCATATTGACAGAAAAACACAGAATTGTTGACATTTTTGCAGTTTTATTAAAAAAGAAAAACTGAAATATCACATGGTCCTAAGTATTCAGACCCTTTGCTGTGACACTCATATATTTAACTCAGGTGCTGTCCATTTCTTCTGATCATCCTTGAGATGGTTCTAAATTAACTTGAATGATTTTAGCAAATGGCTGCAATATAACAAAGTGAAAAATTTAAGGGGGTCTGAATATTTTCCGTACCCACTGTGTGTGTGTGTGTGTGTATATATATATATATATTTATTATTATTATCATCATATTTTGTTTTTACTTAAAGGCAGACTAAGTGATTTCTGGTAGCCAATGTTGATATTTGAAATCACCAAAACAAACACACCCCTACCCCAAAAGAGTCTTGCCCCTATTTTGATAGCTCCGCCCCACATATACGTACGCAACCCAGGCAACGATTAGTTCTGTGAAACCAAGCAAAACCAATGTTACACCACGTCTACGGACGTGAGCGGCATGGCGCAACAAATCCCCGACAGAAAACTGCTGCCGGGTTCTATTTATGACGTGCTGACACATTTCAAATGGTTTTCAGCAGTCGTTTGGTCGCGTCCAGTGTAGGCAGACTTTAGCTGTTGTAGACACGGTGTTACTCACCTATCGAGAAGAAACAAAGCAACCTCGGCGTCTGATCGCAGGCCTCCGCTCCTTGAGTTCTCTCCAGCGCTGGAAAGCTGATCCGATATTTACACTGGTCCTACTTCTTGCCTTATCGTTCCACAGATGTTTTCCTCTTTTGTATTTTATCCGCCATCTTTATCTTTCTGTCGCTCGGCTAATGTCCATCCTGTGCACTGAACTCTCTCTCCTCCACATCACGAGTAGACACGCCCATTATTGCTGATTGGCTACAAGTTTGTTTTGCGATTCGGCCCGAATCAGTTTTCTAAAGTGTTTTTGAAAAATCACTTACTCTGACTTTAAGAGTCAAAAGTCGCCCATGTTCATATTTGCATGTATACATTCAGATGTACTTCTATATATTCAGATTTACTTCTATATTTTTGTGGTTATAACTGTATATTCACATTTTAAGTTTATATTTTCAGATTTACATTTATATATTCAGCATTTACATAATTATTACCTGTTTGGCACCTCATAATAAGCTCACTTACATATTAGATATAGTAACTTAGGAACATGCCACAGCACATTTTGACACTATGACAAGCATGATGCTGTGTGGTAAAATTAAAAATAGTCAATGAGAAATGTCTAAATGACACTCAGAATAAGTCTAACTGGCCAATAGTGCTCATGCACACAAAGGATTTGTTGTTGTGTATTGGAAATTCTTACATTTAACTAAACCTTCCAAGGTTTCTTACATCTGTACATCTCTTTATCGGTCACCACAGCTCTGTTTCAGTCACTGACCTCTGACCTTGATGAGATCATCATGCCAGTAGATGGGATTGAACTCCATCTAGTGTTTGGAGACATCACTAATGAGACTACTGAGGCCATCGTGAACACCACTGACTTTAAGGACTTCCAGACAGCTGGTATTCATGCAGATTTTGTAATTTAATAACCAAAACATTCTTGCTACACTGTTTAGAACATAAGAGAGTGTTTAACCTGTCCATCACAGGAGTGTGTAAGGACATCCTTACTAAGGCAGGACCTCAAATCCAGGCTCAACTGACAGGCGGTAAGAAAAATAAACTACAGCCTCTTTTATAAAATTAGCTTTTGATTTTATTACATATATGAAAAGACTTTTGTCAAGCATGTTTGAATGCACTAAATAATACCTATGTATGCAAGCATCGGAAGTCATTTTAACACAAAGTTTTATGAAATTGATAGACTTATCTATCAAATTTAACTTTCCCTGGAAGCCATTTCTTTTGAAAATGATCTAATCTAATTAAATCAGAATCACATGCCTTCATTAGAAACAGTGTGATTTTAGAAAATTTGAAGAAACTTCATACACTTAACTGAGCCTGTTTGCAAATATAGAAATGCAGAAATGGCAACCTTCTTTAGGCATTTTTTAAAAATCTAATAAAGTACAGAAAATCAAATGACACTTTAAAATAGATAAATGATTTAATTAATCAAATATATACATGCAATATATCATCTAACACTATCCCTTACATATATTCTCCAGCTCGGGCAGCGAGCGGGCAGATCTTCAAGACCCCACCAGGAGGCTTCCCCTGTAAGACCATCATGCATGTTTGTGGAGAGAGAAACCCTGATGTTATCAAGACCTTGGCAAAAGAAATAGTGGTTCAATGTGAGCATGGCTGCTACAGGTCTGTGGCCATTCCTGCGATCTGCGCTGGTCAGTAACTTCATTGTTACTTGCATTGTGAAAAAAAATTATGTCTTGTAAGGTAGTTTGTTTTGGTTTTTTTTCCTCATTACTATCTCCTATAACAATGAAGGTCTGTTTCCAACTCCGAGTAAAAAATACTGTAATTTGAAAATGTTTATCTCATAATTCTCAGAATTGCAAGATAAAAACTCGAAATTGCAGTAGTTTGTTTTGGTTTTTTTTCCTCATTACTATCTCCTATAACAATGAAGGTCTGTTTCCAACTCCGAGTAAAAAATACTGTAATTTGAAAATAAATGTTTATCTCATAATTCTCAGAATTGCAAGATAAAAACTCGAAATTGCAAGATATAAACTCAGAATTGCGAGATATAAACTCAGAATAGCGAGATATAAACTCAAAATTGCGAGATATAAACTCAAAATTGCGAGGTATAAACTCAAAATTGCGAGGTATAAACTCAAAATTGCAAGATATAAATTCAAAATTGCAAGATATAAACTAGGAATAATGAGATATAAACTCAGAATTATGAGATAAACTCAGAATTGCAAAATATAAACTCAAAATTGCGAGGTATAAACTCAAAATTGCGAGATATAAATTCAAAATTGCAAGATATAAACTAGGAATAATGAGATATAAACTCAGAATTGTGAGATATAAACTCAGAATTGTGAGATATAAACTCGGAATTGTGAGATATAAACTAGGAATCATGAGATATAAACTCAGAATTGTGAGATATAAACTCAGAATTGTGAGATATAAACTCGGAATTGTGAGATATAAACTAGGAATCATGAGATATAAACTCAGAATCGTGAGATATAAACTCAAAATTGTGAGATATAAACTCAAAATTGCGAGATATAAAATCAGAATTATGAGATATAAACTTAAAATGGCAAGATATAAACTCAGAACTGAGATATAAACTCAAAACTGTGAGATATAAACTCAAAATTGCAGGATATAAACTAGGAATTATGAGATATAAACTCAGAATTGTGAGATATAAACTCAAAATTGTGAGATATAAACTCAAAATTGCGAGATATAAACTCAAAATTGCGAGATATAAACTCAAAATTGCAAGATATAAACTCAAAATTGCAAGATATAAAATCAGAATTATGAGATATAAACTTAAAATGGCAAGATATAAACTCAGAACTGAGATATAAACTCAAAACTGTGAGATATAAACTCAAAATTGCAGGATATAAACTAGGAATTATGAGATATAAACTCAAAATTGTGATATAAACTCAAATTTGCAAGATATAAATTTAAAATTGCAAGATATAAACTCAAATTTGTGAGAGATAACTCAGAGATATATCCATACATTTTAACAGCTGAAAAATACTGATTTTGTCTTTGCTTGTATATATGAGCGCATTCATTTGATAATTTGATCAATTTGGTTCCCACATAAAAAGGCAAAAACTAAGTCTAGTATTTTTTTACGTTTACATTTATGCATTTCGCAGATGCTTTTTTCTAAAGCGACTTAAAGGGGAAAGTTCACATTCAAAATGATCATCTTTTGTGTTCAGTGGAAGAAAGAAATTCATACAGGTTTGAAACAACATGAAGTTGAGTAAATGTTGTCAGAATTTTCATTTCTGGGTGAGCTATCCCTTTAAGTTGCATGCAAAATATACATTTTATCAGTTTGTGCATTTACTGGGAATTGAACTTATGATCTTGGCGTTGCAAGCGCCATGAATGTTGAAGACTCGCAAGACTTTGTCATGGTCTTTATAAGAATAAGGCTTTTTACTGCACAAATATATTTATCTAGTATAATTGCTCAGTAGTTTATCTGATTAGAAATATGCATGAATTAAATGGTAGGAATGTTTTGGCATCATAAACCGCCATGTCAAGGTAAATTGACATCTCTGCAGGACAAGGAAGTTTGGATCCAAATGTGGTGGCCAAGTCCATTCTAGAGGGAGTAAAGGAAGGTGTTCAAGGAGCGAATCTTCAACATCTCAAAAACATTCGGATCATTCTGCTGAAGATTAATGTTTTTCTCGCATTCAAAGCAACATCAAAGCAAATGTTTGGCGGTAATACGCAGTTAACAGGTGAGAATGAATCTGCATAATGCGGAGGCACTTTTATTTCTTGCCCATCTCATGCATTATAAAAAACAATTCTTCAAAATATTTCAATATTTTTTACAGTGTTTTCACAGGACACTCATTATCAATTTTGCACATTCACCTTTTTCAGCTCCTGCACCACTTGTACTTACCAGTGTAACCACCAGAGGACGCAGTGCAACCAGTATCAGGCACAGTGGATCAACTAGATCAAGCAGATCACATTCCTTACCCTTACCAGTCGCTTTGGACTTCAGTTCTCTAGTGACATCTTTGCCTGACACAGAGAGCACAGCAGCATTTCTAGTCATTGGTCACACCAATAATGATGTTTCTAATGCCTGCAGAGATCTTCAGCAGGCATATAAGGACCAGTGCTCCACACACACTTTCTTTCCTGATGAGATTGAACGCCTCACTCAAGAGGAGATGGACCAGCTGCTCTCTAAAGTGAATTCACTACACCTGCAGATAGCACAGAACAGTTCTGAAGAATGGGAAGTTGAAGGACAGAGGAACGGAGTGAATGAGGTGGTTAGACTGATACAAGATGCACTTCGCAGACAGGTGAGAATAACAATGAATTAGCTCTCCACACAATTGCCTCAGCACATAATGCATAGCACTTGCAAATAATAGTCAATGCCGATAGCCTTGTGTTGTGTCTACGAGTGTCCTGATTCTGAGTCCTGGCTCATGGGCCTTTCCTGATCCTGACTTGCACACACACAAACATACATACGCTGCAATTGTATACTAATCTTCTTGTATACCAACTATGGTATACTAATCTTCTGGGGCGTTTTGGTGACTAATGATAAATGCAATAAAAACTTAAAATCGTGAAATCAAATCGTTTTTCATGATTATTCATTTCCAAAGCCTAACATTTTATTTCTCCCAAACTCTAAGGTAAGAGAGAAGGACCAGACCTTCCTCTTCAGTCAGGTCACGTGGTGCATTCTGGGACCACGGGGCATTTGGCAGAAGGTACCAAAAGACGTGAATTATAAGCTTGAGAAAAGAGATGTGAAAGATGGAATTGAGGATGCACAGGCTGTGAAATGGACTGTGGATTTGCAAAAGATGGAGGCCACATCATGTGATTCAGGACAGGTGACCGCTCTCAAACGACTGGAGAACCCTTCAGGTGAGAAACCGCTTTTATAGTATATGAAAATATGACCCTGATTATGTTAAATATATATTTGATACTGTGACAGATAAAAAAAAGATCAAATCTTTATCCAGTTGAAAACCACTGATCTACATCCATAATATAAATTGATACATAATCCAGCTAAATCAAAAGCCTCATTATTTTGCATTTCAGATTTGTCTTTGCCAATCTACTGGGACAACATGAGTCAGAGTGACCTCTTAAAGGTGATTGTCTTAGATCCATCATCTACAGAGTACAAGACTGTGAAGATGGGCTTCAAGAGGACAGTCAGAAAAACCGTGCTCAAGGTGTGACAGCTGACACCATCTTAGTGTGCTTTACATGACATAAACCATCGAAGGACATAAAAATGGATTTTAAAGAAGTACATAATGTCTTAATTCATGTCTAGTTGAATTTTAGGATTAGAGATAGTCTAAAACAAGGGCTTATTATAGGTTAAATCAAGGGCCAGATTGTATTAATGGCACCTATTGGTACCTTCTAGTACCATGTTTGGGGCAGTCATGGCCTAATGGTTAGCAAGTCGGACTTGTAACCCATAGATTGCGGGTTCAAGTCTCGGTACTGGCAAGGATTGTTGGTGGGGGGAGTGAATGACCAGCACTCTCTTCCACCTTCAATAACATGACTGAGGTGAGACCCTTGAGCAAGGCACCAAAGCCCCAACTTTGGTGCAATATGGCTGCCTCACTGCTGTGTGTGTGTGCACTTGGGATGGGTGAAATGCAGAGCACAAATTCCGAGTACAGGACACCATACTTCATTTTCACTTTTCATTTTGTATGGCAGTATAGTCTTTATAGTTTGCTTCTATGAAGAACAACAGATGTGAATGTGAAGTCCATCAAATATATACATGGCTGTTTGAGTGCAAATGTATTTCAACAGATCGAGCGCATCCAGAACATGAATCTTCGGCGGTTATACGAGGCACGTAAAAAAGAGTTGGAGAACAGAAATGGTCTAATTGTGGGAGCAGGAGAGAAGATCCTTTATCACGGCACATCAGAGGCGTCCTGCTCATCCATCATGAAGTCAAACTTTAATCGCAATTTTGCAGGGCAAAATGGTAACTGCTTTATTTATTTATTTTTTTTTAAAGGTTGGTTAAATTAATAGTCCACCCAAAAATGGAAATTCTGTCACTATTTGTTTGTGACCAATATACATTGTTTCAAACCTCTATGAACTATGATGGTTCATAATGACTAAATGCACCATAAAGTGAAGTTCATCTGACTCACTCATAGTCCTCCTGAAGTCATGCAATAACTGTAGGAGTGACAAACCCAACAGCGAGTGATGACAGAATTGTAAGTTTTGGGTGAACATTGGATGAACTTCCTCTTTATAGTTTAACAGTCTATTAAACAGATTCCCAGTCAGTCACTGATGGTCTCGTTAATTGTTCAGTTTGCAGACTAATTAATTCTGGTGGCTTTTATGCCTTTCTCAGCCACCGTCTACGGACATGGGACGTACTTCGCTGTGAACGCCAGCTACTCTGCCCATCCTACCTATGCAATTCCTGCAGCAGACGAGACTCAGCTCATGTTTGTGGCTCGTGTGCTTACGGGTTATTACGCTAAGGGTCAGGGGGACATGAGGACGCCCCCTGAGCGCGTGGCTCCTGACCTCTATGACAGCGTGGTGGATGATACGCAGAATCCCTCCATGTTTGTAGTTTTCCACGACTGCCAGGCTTATCCTGACTACCTCATCACATTCAAATGAACTTGTGCAAAAACCAACTCTGGATTTTAAACCAGGGTTGATCTTACATTAAAATGTAATCATTTAGGGGACACTGTTATGTAGAGGGTTTGATTTAGTTAGTTAACGCATACCTTTTTATGCTTTATGCCACAACTAACTGGTGCTCAGCAGATATGAGTGTTTACGTAACCAGTATAATTCAGATTAGACAGTTTTATGATAGCAAATAAAAATTTGTGTTCTTCAGGAAATCTTGAAATTTACAAGAATTTATGAGCAGAAAATGTGCAATATCAACTGGTAAAGCGGTCTGTAGATTGACAGTATGATATTAAATACTTGTGTGAGTTGCAAATGTTTGAAGTCTGAAAGAGAAAGATTCATCTGTCTCTTGTGCAAACAACAGAAGTGGCATGCAACTATGATATTTAGCTTCAGGGCGATCGATTCATCGCTCCAGGATAAAAACGGGCTTTTAAATGTGATTTGGTCGTATTCCAATACTTCCTTCTCAGTTCCCATGTCTGTTTCAGGCTCCTTGCTGTCATGAAGAAACAATTTGGCATTGTTTTGTATGAAATGTAGGAGTTTGCGCAATTTGCAGACACAGCTATCTATGCAATTCTTTCAAACATCAACTGGAAGTACTTCAGAGAAACCAATAAGACCTGTTTATATTGCTACAAAAAATAGTTGTTATTGTATTATTTGGCTTAATTTCTACTTTATCTGAAAATAATTTAGCTGCACATACAGATCAATCTGTTTTATTAAGTATGTTTATTAGCTATACTTTAATAATTAGGACATTTATGATAAAAAAAATATTAAAATCTCCCACTGACTTGTTAACTTTCAAAATGTTTGCAATTCGAAATTAATTTAACAGACGTCATCGTGATGTTTGCATAATGAATTGGGATTGGTTTTTGGTTTCCTGTCCTTATCACAAGCACTATGAATCACCTGTATTTTACAAACATGTACTACAAAATAAAAAGATTTTTAACAAGAATGACTGAATGGGTTGAGGTGTTAAAGGAAGTAGTTCAAACCAACATAATTCCGTCATATTGATTCACGCTTGTCATATTCTGTTCATGTTTGACAGTCAAGCTGTAAAACACGAATCATAAAACTAGTCCATGTGACTTCTGTGCATTAATAAGTAATTGAAGTTATTAAGTTATATGATGGCCCAAATTTGAATTATTCACTGAAAATCTTCCCTATCATAGCCATAGATGTGCATAGGTAGATGCCTCATTCGACAGCTCCAAGCACGACAGCTCCAAGTCCGCCATTGAATATTCGAATATTCATTGATTATTATGGTGAATGACTCAAGTTGACCCTTCCAATATGGTGGACGGCTTACATATAGCGGCCCACAGAAACAGTCGCCAATGAGGCATCTACGTATCTATGCACAGATATGAATAGGTACACTAAAAAATGCTGGAATATGGACTAACCCAACTGTTGGGTTAAAAAGCTAATTTAAAAATGTAACCAAAATTTAACACAACAGTTGGGTTAGTCCATATTTGACCCAACATTGGGTTGAAACAACCCAGCATTTTTTAGAGTATAGATGCCTCATTCGACAGCTCCAAGCACGTAGATGCGTCCGCCATCTTTAACGGTCAACTTGACGTCATTCACCATAATAATCAATGAATATGAGAAGATGCCACAATCCTGCACAGCCGATGGTTGTAAAAACCGCCGGAATTTAAATTCCCGAAGAAACAGGATAACCTTTCACAGGTGAGAATGCGAAAGAGTGGGTGGAAACATAGATATGTAAGGATTGTGGCATCTTCGAATATTCATTGATTATTATGGTGAATGATGTCAAGTTGACCCTTCCAATATGGCGGAGGGCTTATGTATAGTGGCCCATAGAATCAAGGCATCTACTTCTAAATATCTATGTATCTATGATCATAGCATAATACAGTTTAGATGCCATTTAGAATTTTACTCGGATGAAACTGAGACTTAAAATGACATGCACTGTATTAAGGCAAACACTATTAAAGTCCTAGATCAAATAATTAACACGATTGTTTATAAAGTTTTTGTTTACTGAAATCTAATGTGAGCAACCCTGCTCGTTTTATTCTTGTCAAAAATTAAATATGGCTACCCTGGCTAAAGCTGCACACTTTTATCCATCTAAGCTTGTGCACACATTATTTCAGAGCTTTCATTTTCTTTTTATTCCTCACACAAAGCTACTATGTGGAAATGGAGTATGCAAGTCTTATTTACTTAACTTGACTGATGTGCTGGATTAGAGCTGTGTGGGAAAAACACATATGGGTTGCACACATGGGTGAGTTAACATGATAAAGCTTTAATTTGTGGGTGAATTATTGATTAATGTGAGTAAGGTAGGCTAACAATGTTTCCACTGTGTTTAAATTAGTTGTGTAGACAGTGTGTAATTGTAGTGACATAGTTGAATAATGTTTTATCTCATATCTTCCAACAAAATAGAGTGAGTAAAGATAGGCCTGAGGAATGTGCATAGGATTCCTCTTATCGCTATACAAAATGCTTCAGTGGAAAGATGAGGAAAACGCTGTTTACACATTTCAATCATTATTTCACTCATCATTAACTCATTAGATGCGGTGTGTGTGTGTGGTCTGCCGGAGAGGCATCATGACTTTATTTTTTATATATAAATATTTCCATTTAGTTGCAGAATGAAAAGTGACCTTTAGACAATATTGTTTTTATGTACAGTATTTAAAAAATGGAACCTATTTGTACTTAATATTACTTAATATATTTAATACTGTACATATAAGGGGATACAAATCTTTTGTTGAATGCAGTTGAATGCCTTTTTAGTACCATTTTAAAATTTTCTTAGGTTAAATTCAGTATTTGCTTGCACTCATTAATATTCACTTGTGTGTACTTATAAGAGTATCATTAAAAAATGTTAAAAGGACATTTAAAAATCTAGTGTTTAATCATGTCTAAACATTTATTCAAATGCAAAACTTAAAAATAAGTAAACAGGTATGACCTGCAATATTCTTTTGAGAAAATAAGTAGATACATGTATATTTATTAAATAGACACTGCAAAAATGATTGTGATTTAACAGTAAAAGACTTTAAAAATGCTACAGTAAAAACCTGTCAATTAGTTATCAGTAAGTTTCCATACTGTATAAGGTGAATAACTGTAATTACATTTAATGTAATTTTACAGTAAAGTACTGTATAAATTACGGTTTTTGGAAGTGAAAAAGAAAAGGTCATTGTATAAATTACAGTGAAAAAACGTAAATTGATACTCCCAGAATTCCCTGCATGACACTTCATATTTTATGTTTTTTCGTTGAAACAACTATGTTTCTTCTCAGTTTTTTTCTTATCATTAGGGTTTTATCTTACATCTAATGTTGTTCAATTAATGTTTATTGCATTATTTCAGTATCATGTGGGTTACCATGATGGTATTTAGTGTTTGTGTGAATGACACTGTGTACCTTCTATATATATATATA
>NW_015505660.1:431338-443718 GCF_001515645.1 Sinocyclocheilus grahami | reverse complement strand
TTTAGTGTTTGTGTGAATGACACTGTGTACCTTCTATGTATATATATTAGTATTTTCCTTCTCAGCTTTTGGAAGAGTTGATTGTGATGAGCTTTGATTCATCATGTGACTTTCTCATCACCACCTGTTTTTGGTGGTTATCAGCATTTTAATGGTTTAAAACAGATATTAGTACTTCAATATGCGGGTTTATTAACATTACATCAGTTAATGAAATAGGGTTTTTTATTGTGAATTTAAGTTAATTCTGTAAAACCTAAAATGTTGCTACTATATTTTTAACGGTGAAGTTCTGGCAACCACAGCTGCCGTAAATGTCACAGTTTTTTTTTTTACAGGTAGGCCTACCTAGTGGATAAACAAATGAAAATTATTTTTTTCAGACCACAAAATGACTCTGATTTGCCTCTTTGCATTGTAATCTAAACCCCTTTTCTCTATTTTAACCTTAAATACTACATTAATTGAAATATAAGTATTAGAAACATTAGAAAAAAATTATTTAAGTCATTAATAGACCATAATTATTGCACAAATAGTATTTAGTACCAAAAGATCTCCTTAAAATATTAAAAAATATTATTGAACTAAAATATAGAACATTTATTTAACTGAAAAAATAGTTAAGGTGTATGGTCACATTATAGGTAAGGGATACCTGAGGGTTAAATACAAGAAAAACATATTAATGTTGCCTCTCTATCACTCTCCAGAATAAAATTATACTGTAAATGTCATCGACATATAATCAATGCATAATATGCTGTTATTTTGACCAAATATTGCTACAAATACCTGTATAAGTGAAGCCAGTACCGTTTCTAGGCATAGGCAAGCTAGGTGGTCACCTAGCGCGCCAATGAGCGCACATACTGGCACAACATTTTAGCAGGGTTGTGACGGCCACCCTGAAATATGATTGCCGCCCCAATGGATCCCCCAACATCATTGGGCTAGAGTACTGTCGATCTGACGATGCCTGCATGCTATTGGATCAGAGCGCTGTCAATTGCTGCCGGATTGTTGCATGCAAAGTCTGCATTTGGAGTGCTCAACAACACTGTTAGATCAATAAGTTCTGTCAGTGCTTTGGCAAAGTAGCACTTTTTTTGCCATGCAATAAAGCTAAGTTCAAAGGCCAATTTAAAATATCGGTACAGTAAAAAGTGCACAAAATGAGTATTTCATCAAGGCAGTATTTGTGGCAGTTGAGAAATCATGCTGCAGAATTCCAAAACGTTTGCGACTTTTACGGCCAATTAAAAAATATTGGTATAGTAAAATTCGCTAATTCACAAGATCAATACATCCTTTATTAAACCGCTTTGTTGCATTTAACGCATCCTTACGGAAGTGTTGAAATGCTGATTGGCTTAATTCAAAGCCAATTTGGATTTCACCTAAGCCGGTTTCACACTGGATGTGCAAGCAAGCAGAGACCGCGCAGAAGCTGTGTGTATGCAGAGTGGGAGCAACACGCGCCCATTGAGCTTCCACACTGGCAGCGTTTGTCATGCGCAGCTGAACCGCGGCTTATGTACTGCAAATACAGATGAGTATCGTTCATTCGGTCGCGTTTTTCAGGTGTTCTCCGACAGCTGTCTCTCGTGCTTTGATTTATGATATGGGCAGCATACTTTGCTGTGATGCGCTCGTGTTCCCCTCTGCCCCACACACACATGCATATGCTGTGTAGAGGAGTTTGCATGATAAAAGTAATCTTAACGTTAAAATATACATATAAACTATAGTGGACAGGGCCGTCGCTAGGAATTCTGGGCCCTGTGCACTGAATTTGCAATGGGGCCCCCTCAAATTCACATTCTGTGTGGGAGAGGGGGTGTTCGCGATCGCAAAATCACATTTAGTATGTTCGCGCTTGCAAGATAACGTTCAGTTCACCATCGCCCCCCCACCCCTCACCATGGGGGCCCCTGTTACTCAGTTCCACTATTACCCCCTGTCTGGCGTCCCTGAGTGTGGAAGCCCAATTGTTACATGCTGCTCCTGCTCTGCATACGCACAGCTTCTGTGCTGCCTCCGCTTTGCTTGCGCATCCAGTGTGAAACCGGTGGAAGGCGTCAAAATGGCAAGAAACGGCCCCGAGTGAAGCTGTCGTCTATCCTCCTTTAACACATTAGTTTGTTTGGAGCTATTGAGAGCTCCGTGAACCGATGGTGTTGAGTGATCAAATTTAGAGGCTACAACAGGCAGCGAATCAGACAGTGATTGACAGCGCTCTGATCCAATGGCCAAAAACTCTCTGATCAAAAAAATCACAAACCACATTCGACAACATATAAAAAACAAAATTATTTTATTTTATGAACAAATGTGGAAAATTAAAAGCATAGGGGAAAAAATCAAGCCATGTCATCTTAAATTCCTGTGCAGTAAATCAGCTGTCAGCAGCATTCCTGTGTATTCATCCCGAACCATCACGGTACGGGCGTCACGGTTCGGTACATGCAGTCGAATTAACCATGGTTTTCTTGTAGTAAAAGTGTAGTGACCATAATTTTTTTGGCGTATTGATTACCATTTGTATAACCACAGTTTTACTGCAAATACCATGGTTAAACTATGGTTAGTATAGCAAAACCATGGTTAATTTGTGGTTACCATGGTTTAACTATAGTAACCATGGTTTTTTTTGTTTTATTTGTGGTAAAACCATGGTTCATTTTCGTTAAGTCCACGGGTCCGTAGGGTGTCCCATTCCGCATTTTAGCTTTCAGAAGGGTGCTCGCTCTCACTTCTGCCGAGCCCGCACTGATGCGATCTCTGTGGCAGACTTCTACCAGACAGTCAAAGCGGCATTACGTCACGAAAATGTGGACTGCGAGGATTTAGGGTGCAATTTGAGACAGGGCCCTAGGTGATCAGTCCAGACGGGGGTGTGCGGTAATACAACGCTAACCGTCACAACAGGAAAGAGCAGAAGAAGAGACGATCTACACACCAACCCCAAACAAGAGCGGCGAGTTCAGATAACATGAAGGGCTCAAAGAAGCTCCAGCTTGTTTTAAATCAGCAGTGTGGGAAAATGTTCGGGGTCTAGAGATGCCGGTTTTAAATAAGAGGGAAACTAACAAGATAATTTAACTAAACAGGTGAACTAATTAGACACACTAAGAAAACTAGGTCAGGGATAGGATGGCAAGACAAACACAACAGAAACTGTGATAACCTTAAGTTGTTTATGTGCTCCTTTATATTCTGTTAACGTCCAGTAATTATTAGTCTGCTAACTGCACTTTAAGAGAGTTGTTGATATTGTTTGATTTGATATGTTTTATTGTAACAGTATGTTTCTCATCTTTTTAAGTGGGAGAACTTGCACAATTGGTGGCTGACTAAATACTTTTTTGCCCCACTGTATGTTTGACATTTAGTTATTTACCTCTGTTTTATTGTTCATTGCAGAAACTACCTCCAGTGCATAATAAATATGTGTATATGGACTGCACATAAATCCATGGTGGTAAGATATCTGATGACTCCTACTCCCTGATCAGAGTGCTGAAGTTTAACACCATTAAAGAACCGGAATTTAGCGGGGCTGTCCATAACATCGCCACTTCTGGGAAGACTCGCTACCATGCTGAGTTTTTTCATTTGGAGATAATGTTTTTTTCTAATAGCTTCTCTATTTGGAGATTTCACTGTGGTTCATTGGAGTCCACTAGTGTTTGAAAGAGCTTTCCATAGAAAACTGAGCTGATCTTGGCAGCACAAACACTTTGTTTTAAACTGAACCAGGATCCTGCTCCCCCCAAATCCTGGTTTCACAGCCAATCAGCACCAAAATTCAGAGGAGCTTGAGAATGCCATCTGTTGTCTTTGGTAACAGATATCATGCTTTCTTATTCTAACATCTACTAAACTGCACAGCAGTGAGGATGTTTGCCTTTGACATTTTCTCTTTTTTGTGCTACATTTATCATTTCAATGAGTCATCAGAGATTTCACTGCTGCTGTGTTGCTGCAATAGTTCTGTTAAAAGGAACTGCAAGATGACACATGGAATAAAAACGTATGCGTAATTTAAGTTTTGACCAGTGTAATTGCCTGAAAATGTCATTTGAATGTACTAAACACATTTCTTTCTATAGGTTAAGTTGAAAGCATGTGTGTTTGGATTTCCAGCATGCTCAGCGCTGGTGCCTTTCTTCATCATTTCAGAATAGAATGAAATGGCATCATTCAGAATGATTTATATTTGATGTTTTACAGTTAGAATTTTATGTATTTGCCAGACTTTTATTCAAAGTGCCCCATGTTCTACTGTTTGAGCTACAGTAACTTATATTTCTATAAGCCCTGTAAATACTGACATGAAATAATAGAAAAATCTAATTTTCTGAAATGGAACAGTTTATTGAACCTTTAGACTTTTTTTTTTTTTTTTCAAGTTTGCTTTTTTTAATATTTTCATATTTGATGCATCAGGTTTTTATGGCTCATTTAGTGAGAATACGGAGCACACAATCAAAGAGGGGGAAAAACAGAGTTGTATTCAGAGGCCCAAACTGAGCAAAACTATGCAGTTGGGTGCAGATGCTGATATTTATATGGACAAAAAATACTATAATGTAAATCAATTAAATTTGTATAACAATATAACAGACTACTTATTCAAATAATATAAATACCACTCTATACCTCCCAAAAAATGTCTTAGTAAGATGATATTTAAATGCTTAGTTTTATTATCAAAGCTCTGTGCGCTGTTAAAAAATATATATCTTTTGAAGTCGTAAATAAAACAATTGGACTATGGATTATTGGACTATGTTTTACAAGAAAATACTATTTCAGTTTTTGTACTTAAATGTTTTTTTATATATGGATAATCAAGTAAACCTAAGTTGCTTCAGTCCATTAAGTGTTCATCTTGAAATATTACTAACAATATCAAAGTTATTCATATGTTTACTTTATAAAAAATCAGTAAAGATTCACAGTAAAAAGATATGTGAAACACAAGGCAGTTTTACAATTACACTAAAAGGCCCTTTGCCTGCTAAAAAATAAACTATTATTCAGATGACAGAAGCAATGTAGTTTGTGTGTAACATGTTTGTTTGTGATGATAATTTAGAGTTCTTAGAGAATTGCATATATATATATATATATATATACATATACATATATATATATATATATATATATATATATATATATATATATATATATATATATATAATACAGTAGGCCTTATTAGGTTAAGAAATTTTTTATTTTTACATGTAAATTATTGATAATTCAGTGAAATCCAACAATTTAGACATTTAGTTGCTCTTAAAAATCCTTTATTGTTATGTTTTCTTGATCTCAATTGTCTTTTGGCAGCACTTCTTATATTGTTTCTAAATTATTTTATTATTGAGGGAAATTTAAATTTAATAATAGCCATTAAAAAAGAGAGTTCCTTGGAAGAGAAGAATACTGAGAAATCATAATTGCGCAATAAAATCTCACATGTTGTGTGGGAGTGACTGTCTTTAAAAGGGAGTCTGCAGGCCGCTGTTAGGCTCACAACCGACTGACTACACCACTACACTACAGCCTTTTGATTCCTTCACTGGTGTTGCTCTGCACAATACTGACTCAGAAAGATGAAACTCACAGTATCGGCTCTCGTGCTTCTTATCTGCACAGCTGCACTGCTGTCCACAACAGAGGGTAAGCAGACTAACGTTCACTCATCATGCTTTCTGACCTTTTTGATGAATATTTCATGCTAATCTTACAGGAGCTCTCTCTCTGTCACTGCAGGTAGACCTAAACGCCTACAGCTACGCTGCAGCTGCCCTCAAATGCATTCAGAGTCAGCAATTCCTGCTGTAAAAATACTCTCATTGAGGGTTATTCCTGCTGGACCACATTGCAAAAATGAAGAGATCATGTGAGTGTGAAACACTTCAAATACAGACACATAATATGCAGTAGGAGTCAAAACGTTCTTTTTTTACGGCTTCTTCAAAAAGCCTAGAGCTATTACAGTTCACTAAAACAAAAAAAAACTATTAAAAATTACAAAAACAAACAACAAAGTTGAGAAAACTTGTCCCAAGATGCATTCTGGAATACATTTAAACATAATTTCAGGAATTCACAGTGAATCTTCTAGATTAAAAGCTCTTTAAGATCAAGAGAGTGTACAAACATTTGACTGGTTGGTGGATGGATGGTTCATATTCTAAATGAATGAAATTTGATCATATTTACTCACCTTCAGCCTGTATGACTTGTATCTTCACCAGTGAATGCCTGAGCTGTTCTTCTTTAAAAAGTTTTTTTTTTTTTATCATAAAAGTCTTGCTTTTTGCTTGGCAGTCGTGGTCGCCATTGAGTTTTATTGTATCGGAAAGAGTAACTTGGACATTCTGCTAAGTAACTTATTTTATGTTCCTCAGAAGAAAGAAAGTCATACAAATTTAGCAGCACTTCATTGCGAGTCAATTATTTCTATATTTGGGTGAACAGTTCAGTTAGAATGATGCAATCAGAGTGTGACTCATGTGTATCATTTTATGCAATAATTAAGAGTCATTCTATCAATTTTAAAGAATTACGTCATTTGTTTCTTACAGTGCCACAATGAAGAAAGGACCGATGTGTCTTGATCCTACTAAAGACTGGGTGATTTCTCTCAAAGAAGAGTAAGTTCTTGTTTATGATGGCTCTCATTATTTGTCTTAAAATGATTCATTTGCATGATGAACTGTGTAATAAAAATTTATAATAATGAATATTTTTAAATTTGTACACTGCAGCACTTTGGTGCACCTTTCATCCTTCAGACACTAACATGTGTCTCTTCATGTTTGCAGAATCAACAAGAGGAACGTCACAAGCCAACAATGAATGAATATCACTGTTCAAAGAAACTGGTTCAACTATTACTGTAATATAGAACTTCTGATTTTGTCATCTCTGAGTGATATGTGAAATATTGAATGTGAAAATGTGCTCTCACTACCACCTGTTTATTAAAGGTGAACTTGCCTGAACGTCATTATATTTTATAAAATTATATTTATTGTCGTTGTGTCACTGAATTGTCGTTGTATATGCTCATATAGTTTTGTATTGCCAATGAATGAATATCACTGTTCAAAGAAACTGGTTCAACTATTACTGTAATATAGAACTTCTGATTTTGTCATCTCTGAGTGATATGTGAAATATTGAATGTGAAAATGCTCTCACTACCACCTGTTTATTAAAGGTGAACTTGCCTGAACGTCATTATATTTTATAAAATTATATTTATTGTCGTTGTGTCACTGAATTGTCGTTGTATATGCTCATATAGTTTTGTATTGTTTTTAAAAGAAGAATAAAAACTGTCATAATGGATATTTTAGGTGTGCCTTTTTGTCATCTCATAAATCATTACAGTGAAAGGAGTGAAATTATTTCCTTATGAAATTATTTCCTCATGAATCCAAACCGTCGGGAACTCTCAAAAACAACTGCCATGCAACAAAACAATAAACTTTCTAATCTGACGGGAAGATCTAGAAGAAACAACAGTCCTTTCACCCACCCTTAAGCCCCTCTCCTTCCTTCCTGGGCAGATGGCCCAGGTCACAAAAAGTTGACTTAAGCATGTCAAGAACTCAAGTTACTATACTTATATCATGCATTTACTGTATCTTCAGAATACATAATCATAACCCTTTCATGTTTGGTATTGTTCTAAAGGTCTCTGTGTGATTGGTAAAATGGTCTCAATTTCACAGTAGTCACTTGTGTTATGAGAAATATGAAAAACTTTTGTAGAATTGTGTTCTGCTGAGGAGGGTGTGTGTCCCTCTTTAGGGCCTGTGGGAATGTTTATCTGTCCCCAGCCAGGTGCAACCCTGGAGCATGGAAACCTGAAAAACCAAAATGTGTTTTATGTTTTTACAACTGGTTTGAAGATGTCTTTGTTTTTGCTCTGGTAGTATTTAAGGGAAAGTTGCAAATGAGAAAAATGCCCCATGCTGTGTGTGAGAGTTTCTGGAGCTCTGCACCAGAACCCTCGCTGCTGTGTGTCTCTCTGCTGTCAGGTATGATTCAAAAATGTAATTGTGCCCATAGAGCACAGTTGTTTGTGCTACTACATGTGCACATAGGCTAGTTAAGTTTATTCTTTAAAAACACATGATTACTTTGCTGTAAGTGTTCTTTGAAATACTTAGGTAAAAGGTTGTTGATGCTATATGCATTTTAGACCGTGTGTCTTGTGTTAAATTAGGATAACTGTTACATGTGTGACTATGTTAAATTTGTTTGTCTCCTGCGTGGAACACATGGCTATTTTCCATATAGCTACAGTAAACCATGTACCGGAGCAGGGTTGCCACGCGGATACAATATGTTTCACAATTGCAGTATCCTTTCTAAATTGGCTTCTAGTTGTTTCATTATGCAATTGGCATGATACAATTTTACCTGACAAATAATAAATTGTTATATTTGATTTATTCTGATCTCTTCTGAAATCATTTTTCAAGTAGATTAATGTGTAGTGGTATTTCCGCAAATCTTCGTTCGGGACAGATCATACGGATGAACCAAGGGGAACACTATTAGGGGCTTCTGATTTCTGACTGTCACTGGCTTAACATGGTGTAGTTCTCGTGGTTATAGGAGAAAATACAGTTTTTGTTATGAGCATGCAGGGTGCAGCTCACTTAAAGTTATTATAACCACTCTGCATCCTCTGAGTAAGGTCAGAACTGACGAGTTTGTGTCTGTGGGTTCACTATCGGCCGAGTGCCATTCCTGTGCGATACCTGGTCCCTAATGAACGAAGAATTGAAAGAATGGGATTTCCAGAATACTCAAATATCTAAATCAGGGGTGCCCAACCCCGGTCCTGGAGATCTACCTTCCTGCAAAGTTCAGTTCCAGCCCTGATCAAACACACCTGTCTGTAATTATCAAGCGCTCCTTCAGATCCTAATTAGTTGGTTCAGTTGTGTTTGAGCTGAACTCTGCAGGAAGGTAGCTCTCCAGGAACAGGATTGGGCAGCCCTGATCTAAATGAATATAAAATCGATATCTGTGATCAGTTTTTAATTCGAAATATCTCCTAAATTTAATGATCACTTGAAATTGGAGTCAGATTGAACACGGAGCTAGATTAAAATTTAAACTAAATCCTGATCAATTCAGAAGCGCAAGTAAAAGACAGAATACCTTCGAGCAGGCCGCTGGATTCTGCTTTTTGGGCTGGCGGGTGGATTCTTACAACTGTATCATTCCCTGAGCTGTTCAAATTTAATTTGAAAAGTGAATTTCACAGAAAAATGATTAATCTTATATTCGCCCCTCACGTCTTTCCAAATGTGCATGACTTTCTTTCTTCTGCAGAACCCAACACGAGACTGTCTGAAAAATGTTCTGTTTATTTGCATGCGTTATAAAAAACATGGACTTCAGTCTTTCAAAGGCATTATAAAGCGGTCATAAAAATAGATAAAAAGAATAGGCCATATAACTCATGCACTGTAAATGTCTTCTCTGTGATTTTTCACAAAACAAGCATGATTTATTTGCAAATCTGACTAGATCTGTTTTTTGAGGAGCAGCCCAATGGAGGAGAATGTTCAAATAACTGTAAAAAATATACATGTAAAATATGATTAGTCTTACTGTGTGTTTACTGCACTGATGAATTAGTATATTAATCATTTGTGATTGTGTCGGCTTTATTATTTATTTATTTATTTCAGAACGAAACCTTTAGACAAAATAGCTGTTAAAAATCGAAAAAAATAAAAATCTCAAACAAAAAGTTTGCATGTGTGATTTTTGCTCAGTATCATATTTGATATTACATCAGGCTTTTATGGCTCATTTAATATGATATAGTGAGAATATGGAGCTCAAACACGAGGTGAAAAAAAAACACTTCAATTTTATTCAGAGGCCCAAAACTGAGCAAAAAAAATAAGCAATTTCTTGCCGATGCTGATATTTATATAAACAAAAATAAGATGAAATTCTGATGGCTTGTTTTGTAAATGCTTGTATTGAAAATACTCTGTAATTTCATAATGCAATGCAATGCAATACAAACATGATTGAGAGATTCCTCAAAAGCCTGATGATCATATTTGATACTTACATTTGAACATGATTTTTCTAAAAAAAAAAAAATAAATATGATGGAAAGATAATCAATGAAACCTTAGTTGCTTGAGTCCAGTAAGTGTTCATCTGAAATTATTACTAATAATATAAAAGTTATTCATATATTCACCTCACAAAAATCCATAAAGATTTAACAGTAGAAAGACACGCGGGACACAAGCTCTGAAGGTGGACAGTTTTACAGTTATAATAAAAGGCCTTTTAAATAAAAAGTATAAACTACATCCCCGACAGCATGGAAGAAAAACTCCTTCAGACATGGTAAACTCACTTTTAAATAAAACGTTCAGCATCAGCAACAAAATGTACCAAATTTCCCCGTAATGGTTATTGCTACAGCCTACTAGTGTTTAAAATGCATATATTACAGGTTGGTAAAGCCAATGCGCATGTGCAGTCAAGCACGCACGTGTCAGGACACTGATGCTGCGTCCCAATTTGATAACTGTAAAAGTATCTTTTTGTGAAGAAAAAGTACATACTTTTGAGTATACTTGAGTTACCTTGTCATAACTGCATCTTTAATGGACCACTCAGTTGCTTAGTTACATGCATTCTGTCACCGTTTAAACTGCCCTGTCAATCATCTTGTCACACTGACTCAAAATGCTGGGTTAAATACAAATGGGTTGTTTTGACCCAGCGGATGGGTTCAATGTTTAACCCAACCTTCTGGGTAGTAACCCAACCGCTGGGTCAAAACAACCCAATTGCTGGGTTTGTCCCTATTTTACCCAGCACTGGGTTGTATTTAACCCAGCATTGTTTAGAGTGCACAGTTAACATCATTCACATTTTGTTATTTTGATTTCCTATGGACCCTTTTCACAAGACTGTGATGACACGTTTCAGCGGTCATCAGCTTCGTAAATCCTCCAAATCTGTGTTTTTTTTTTATTTTATTTTTTTATGTATGTGCATGTATAACTAACGCTAAAGCGAGGGTGTTTCTGTCTGTGGGAGACTGGGAGTGACGGTAAATTGACGGTAAAAATGATGACTTCTGCTACTGAGAAACCAGGAAATATGAAAAAGTTCCATTGGAGAGAAATGAAGAGGAACGTTGATCTGCCAGTCCTGGGTCTATCATGCCGAGAACTCTGCTCGTGTTTTTGTATAATGATGCATTTAAAAGTTAATGACCAAACATATCTTTATAAAGTTCACAGTGTCGCTGCAGATGAAATATAACGCGGATAATATTAAATAAATATTTTTTCAGTAGACATTGATTATTTATCACTCAAACCCCTTTCTCTACCTGTGGGAGTGACGGTAAATTGACGGTAAAAATGATGACTTCTGCTACTGAGAAACCAGGAAATATGAAAAAGTTCCATTGGAGAGAAATAAAGAGGAACGTTGATCTGCCAGTCCTGGGTCTATCATGCCGAGAACTCTGCTCGTGTTTTTGTATAATGATGCATTTAAAAGTTAATGACCAAACATATCTTTATAAAGTGCACAGTGTCGCTGCAGATGAAATATAACGCGGATAATATTAAATAAATATTTTTTCAGTAGACATTGATTATTTATCACTCAAACCCCTTTCTCTACCTGGCTGTTGCACATCCCCCATGTTTGTAGTTTTTTAACACTTTTTATGCGTGTATGTAGTTCTAATCGAATCTTCATCCAACGCGCAATGTATTGTGAATCTGCACTTCGAATTCTAACAAGAAGTAGTAGACCATCCGGGAATCTCTGGCATACTCATTCCAACATACTATGAGTATGTATAGTATACATACTATATATAATATATACTATGAGTATGTATTATATCAATAAGTATCGCTTTTTATTTACTTGTTTCACTTCTGTTTCAGTTTTTATAACCATTTCTTACTATGTGTAAGTAAGTTGTTGTTTTTTAGCATGTGTGTTTGGCTCAGTGTTATTTTTTATGATTACTGATAAACTACTGTCGTTTGATTTGTATTATTTGTATTTATTTATTTTAAGTTTAGTTAAATTGTCTACATTTATTATGTCTGTATAGGTCTTTTATTACGTTTTAGTTTCATTTAATTTTAGTTATTTTAATACTTCAACAAACTAAATGGAAATGAAATAATATATATATTGAATTTATAAATGTGTATGTATATACAGTATATACAGTATATATGTATGTGTGTGTGGTTGTATATACATATAATGTAGTTGTTGTTTTTTTGGTGTTTGGCTTAGTGTTATGTTAGAATCATTATACTCTTATA
>NW_015505660.1:423676-431125 GCF_001515645.1 Sinocyclocheilus grahami | reverse complement strand
ATTTAATTTGAGTTATTTTAATACTTCAACAAACTAAATGGAAATGAAATAATATATATATATTGAATTTATAAATGTGTATGTATATACAGTATATACAGTATATATGTATGTGTGTGTGGTTGTATATACATATAATGTAGTTGTTGTTTTTTTGGTGTTTGGCTTAGTGTTATGTTAGAATCATTATACTCTTATACCTTTTGTTCTTTAATATTTTGAATTGTTTTTAGCTTTATTTATTGTTTTTCATTTAAATGTGAAGTTTTGAAATGTTGTTGTATGCATTTGTAATTTTTATTTAATCTCTTTATTTTTAAAATGTGTATAAGTAGTATTTATAAAGTTTTAGCTTTTAGTTTTGGATCTGTTTTTAGTTGTTTTAATACTACAATTGATTGCTTCTGTTGTCCTCATTTGTAAGTCGCTCTGGATAAAAGCATCTGATAAATGACTAAATAAAATAAAAAAAATAAATACTACGATTTGGGACAAACTAATTCTATTTTCGAATACTATTTAGGATGGATAATATGCTAATTGGTTTGCAGCATGACTGTTTCTAGCGATTCTAACAGCAGCTGCGGGAAGGCAGGACTTAGGCCTATTCCACCATATTGCGCATTGAGGTTTCTGCCGTTCATAGTGATGAGTGAATTGTCTCTGTCTGGGTTTACTGTCTTGGTTTTCATTCATCGTAAGTCAAGAAAGATGCCTTTTTGCAGTCAGAGGATGTAGTTACTACATATACCAGCAGGGGAAAATAGTATATTTGTTAAGTTTGTTTTTAAGTGTATTTCATACTCTCATTTTAAAATGATTTATGGATAATCAAGTAAACTTAGGTTGCTTCAGCCCAAATGTTGAAATCTTCAAACATTATTAATGTTATTCTTTTGTATATTTGACATATATATAGATTTCATCAAAAAAAAAAAGTACCACAACCTGAAGGGGGGCATTTGTTATTTAAAAATGTACTTGACTTTTAATATGAACTGTCAATCAGACAACAGAAGGCATGTAGTAGACTGTGTGCAACAGGGGCGGACTTACCCATTAGGCAAAGGTAGGCGATCGCCTTGGGCCCTCAAAGGCCAAGGGCCCCCTAAAATGTTTTTCATATAGGATATGTGCATTAAGCACTGATACGCGAACGGTTGCTGTTTACGGTGTTTATTACCACGACAACCGTCCGAGTCAGTGGCGCCTGCAGGTGTACGGCACTGTGAGTACCGTGAGCACTCAGACTGACCTCAGATTTGCCCCGCAAACATTTCAGCAGTTATTATAGGCCTGTGTCTCCCGTATTTCTGTCGACTGAACTAGCCATGCCATTAATTATGAATGTATCAGTCTTTTGCATGCCAAAGTCATGATTACGCCAGATAGAAGCAGAAAACCGTGCTATACTACGCACTTTCATGAGATGGGGTTAGCCTACAACAATTAATTTGTTGGCTATTTTATAAATGGGAATACAACGAACTCATGACAATGTTTACATTCAAGCTACCTGTAAAATTTATGGTGAAAAGTACTGTAAAAGCGTCTGGAATGCAATAAAGTAATTTTAAGGCGGTTTTTAAAGTATTTGCTGCATGGGTAAAAAAAATAGGCTATTAAATAATTCACATATCAGACAAAATTGCGTTGCAGCAAGTCACTTTAAATTTTCAGGTATTCAGAACAGAGCAACATAAAAATCTGAAAAAGCAGCTATACAATTATAGGACAAAGTTTTACACATATGCCATTATAATTTGTGTTTTATTTTTTAATTGTACGGAGTTATAAAATAAAACGCAAATTATAATCGGGCCTGTTTTAGGCTTTTCCTTATTTTTATATTTTAGATATTCATCAAGTATGGTGATGAAAAAAATGACTCGCCATCTCATTGGATGTGCCTTTAGAGAGAAATGCACTGATTACATAATGAAATTATTTCGTTTTAAAGTAGTAATTTAAAGCTTTCTATATATTTTTTATCATGACTGTGAGGCAATTCACTGAGTTTAGGTTCATCATTGTGAAGCGCTCCTGTTCAAGACCGAGACGGCAGAAAGCGTTTGTTTTCTTTATTTTATAAAAGCACAAAGTTTTGTTGATATTGTGAGTGCTCACAAATAATACTAGCCCCTTTACAGTTTAGAATGATGTATTACTCTTACCTTTATGAGGAAAAATGACTGCATATTAAGTTGTTTCCACTGTTAGAAAAAAATGCAATTGATAGCTTCAACTCTCCGCACAAACGATTGGATATGCGTCTAACAGCCCATATTTATATAGGTTAAACACTTAAACTAACATTATGATATGCTTGAACTGTTTTATATCTATAGATTTTATTTTAGGCAAGTCGTGATGATTTGAGAAGGCTAAACTGATCAAACATAAAGGCTATGATCAATTCACTGTCTGCCGCTGGCCGTTGCTTAAAAAAAACGTACATAGGGTATTATCGAACAAAAAATGCTCCAACTTTTTTCTAAATTTACTTAACATGTACATGAAAAATGTAGAAACATTGGACACAACTATGGGATACCATAGCAGCAGCAAGCATCACAACAAAAAAGGAACCTCAAGGTTGATCTAGGAAAATGTGTGCAAATGTATAGAGCCCCATTCCTATATTTTGCCTGGGGCCCCCAATTCACTAAATCCGCCCCTGGTGTGCAACATGTTAATTTTGAACATGTTGATGATTTAGAGGCCTTAAAAATGTATGTATCAAATATAATACAGTAAGCTTTAGGCCCAAAAATTATATTTAAATCACTGTGTGCTTCTAACCTAACAATCTTTAGCAAATCCACTGATGCATTTTTTCCCCCTCAAAAAGCACTCTTTTTGAGTATACAAACTACAGTTTTGTTTGTGTGTGACTCTGATCTATAATAATGAATAACGACAGGTCTCCTGAAAGATCTCTGACCAGAACTGTAATTTATATGCAAATGTCAAAAGGCTAAAAGGGTCTTTTAAGCCATAAACAGTCCAACACTCCAGCATGATCCTACGCAGACGCTACACTGCGCAGCTTGCAGCCAGTCAAAGAGCGGATGGTTTCTGGCCAGCTTACAGTTTATCTGAGATAGTCTGTGATTGTTCTGGTCTGCTTAAGGCTGAGCTTAGTAAGTGGGCATGAGTAAACTTTGCACAGTTTGTGTTAATTTAGGTGTGGTAGACTGTTTATTGAAATAAAGTTTCAGTGCACATCTCCTTGTAATCAGCCTTCCTGGTGGTCATTTTCGTTTTTGTAATTTTTATTTGCCATATTCTCGTGCTGGGTTTAACTGTATCATCTCTATTTATTTATTTATTTATTTTAAATCTCTTTCTGTACTTTCTGCTCATTACATTTCTGCTCTAGCTTGTGTGCTCACCAAGCTATCTCAAATTACTTGCATTACTTGAAAATTACTCTTATTTTAAGTCGCTTTTGAATCTCACAACAAATCATATACTAAATCCGTGCCATTTGTTTCCTATTCATTTATTTTTAATATTTTTCTATACTTACCTGCATTTCACTTCTGCTCCAGCTTGTGTACAACTCATATTTCATTTAGTGCTTTATCTTACATTTTTCAACTCAAATCAATATTTAATGTCCATTTTTGTACATACTATATAGCCAAGAATATTGTCTAAATACAGTGTGTACATTATCCCTGTGATCGTGCATCATCCCCTTTCACTTAAAATATAAAAATTTCACTGCAGGTTTGCATTGTAAAAACTAAATTTACTAAATGAAAGGAGTTCATTTCACTCAATTATTACTGAAAGTTCTTTGTACTTAATAGAAAAAGTTACATGAACTCAAAATGATTCTATATCAAGCTGAATATAAAACTGAAAGAGTTGCAGCAGATTTCTAGTTCACAACATGCTTTGCATCAGACTGTATAAGGAGAATAAATGTTGAAATTAAGTGTTATTTTGGTTGTGTTTTTTACTTTACCCCGGACTCTATTTCCCATAATCCGGGCAAAGGATTATGGGAAATAGAGTCCGGGGTAAAGTGGCAAGAGTCTGGAATGGAGTGCGCTCTAGCGAAGCTCACGGGCACTCCAGCTAGAGATCGTGACAATGGGCTGCAAAACTATATAAGAATATATAGGTTTCTTGTTGCTTAACTGTGTACATTTAAGCATATATAGTCTCTATGTAAGTCTGTTAACTGCAAAAGATTTGAGTTAATATATCCATGCAATGAATTGTGTTAGCTATAGGTCAATATTTCAATTAAGTTGCAATTCACATGTTTGTGTAGTTCCAAATCAAAATTTTAAATTAACTTAAAGGAGTGACTGACTGTTTTTTTATAGGCTTGATTGTGTTTATGGGGTGCAGTCTAACATGTGTTAATGCTTCTTTTGTTAAAAAACGCATAATTTTTCACATAATTTACCTTTATTCCACACCTCTCTGTCCCTTCTCCTCTGAACGCACTGATCCTCGATGAAATACACGAAATGGGCTCTGATTGATTAGCTGGCCCAGTGTGTTGTGATTGGCTAAACCGCCTCTAGCGTGCTCTAAACGCCCCGCCCCTCACCTCAGCAGCATGTGCTCCGGTTGTATTGTAAACAATGACGTCGTCTATATTGCTTATCAATTTGAGCCCGATTGAGACGCAGAGGATATTATTGAAGAGGATCGTGCAGAACCTGTGCAAGCACGGCTTTTAATGGTAGGCCTAAGATTATTTTTTGTTGTTGTCTCATACTTTTAGATACGCTGTTATTTGTAAATGCTACTGCTTCTGTTAGCTTTTAATATACGGTTTTATTCTGATTAAAGCTTTAATACAGTTTGGCAACCACACGCACGTCCATGTATAACGCTTCTCATAACTATAGTATGTGAAAATAATTGTATTCACTGAGCTGATGATCTGAATGAGAGAGAGAGAGAGAGAGATGCAGAGCGTGTGCAGAGCAGGGCGAGGCCAGGAACAGGATGAGAACGCTGCTTTAGAACATTGATTTTGAAACTTGTGAATCCATTAGAATCGTTAGAAGACAGAATCGCGATTCATATATGGATAGTTTTCTCTTCCTCTTCTCTAAAGCAGCGCAGCATGGCCTCGCCCCCTTTGCTGCATGTTCCCGGAGGCGGGGTTTATGTAAAATTCTGGGTTCTTGACATAACAGACCTGGGAAGTAACTCGTTGTAGTCCCTTACCAGTTGTTCCCTTTCAAGGGAACTTCGAACTGCATCCCCTTGGGGTCGCTATGGGGGACGCCTCGTCGTGACCCATGTCTGAAGCATACATTGAAAAAACACCAACAACACGTTGGCCGGCGACAGCCCATGACATCACAACCGGTGCGATTATAGTATAAATAGTCATCATTATTTGACACCTGATGACACACACGATCTCTGCGTTGTTTGTTTGGGCAAAGAGCATGCACGCGATGTCCTTGAGGGGGCAATCCGCGTTCATTGCGAGCATATTTTAATCAAAAGCTCCGCTCTCGTTTGTCTCTCTTTTCGAGGAAAGGGGGGCAGCCATCTGCTTCCCACGGCTCAGGACCCACCGCTGCTGAGGCACGGAGGAGGATGGGCTCGTGGGGATCGCAGGTGGATCCGGCTGATGAGTTAAAAAAGGGGTTTTCCCTCTCGCGCTCGTCGGCTGTGGACGAGAGTAAGCTGCTGGAAGATGATGTTATTTCTTTAACGTCGTTTGATCCGGGGGCCGGTGCTCTGCTGGGTTCGGCCCAGTAAGAGCAGTAGATGTCTGAGGACGGCAAAGGGAGGAGGATGGGCTCGTGGGGATCGCAGGTGGATCCGGCTCATGAGTTTAAAAAAGGAGCCCCTCTCGCACTCGTGTGCTGTGGACGAGAGTAAGCTGCTGGAGGATGATGTTATTTCTTTAACATTGTTTGATCTGGGGGCCGGTGCTATGCTGGGTTCGGCCCGGTAAGAGCAGGAGATGTCTGAGGACGGCGAAGAAGCTGAGGCTGAGCCTTCGCAATCCTCCTGCTCTGCGTATGGTGAGTTTTGAGCGTTATCTTTCTTACGCATTCATCGATTCTAGCATACGAGTTATGCCAACATCGAGGCGATGCACGGAAACTACTATGAGAGGATGCCCCTGTAAAAAAGACGACTGGCTAGCTATCTTTCTATGGGTGAGACGTCCTCTCTTACAGTTTTTCTCAATTGCATTGGCTCAATTCTCGAATGAAACTTTTTTTTCCCGCAACAATAAGTTCAGATCTCTGAACAATTAGCTTCTTGTTCACATCAGTTTGCTACAGGTGCCTGCACTTCAGCGTCCGTCCATCTATCGCTATTCTCCATATTTGCGAAATAAGTTGACACAATGTTTACAGTGTGTTTACACAGTGTTTTAAATCATGGCGGGTGAGGGTGTTTTCATACACGTTTGGCCAATCAATGTCTACTTGCATCACGGGTAGTACCAGTTGTGCTGGTTAGACCCTGCTCCCGAGTAGAAGCTAATTTGGTTCTCGAAAAAGGCAGTCCGGTACTAAAATCGCTCCCAGTTCCGGCGGTGCGAACACGCCGAAAAGTGGGCACTATGAAAAGGTTCCTGCGGTGCAAAAGGCCCTAATGGTAAGATTGTTTCGAAAAATGTGCCAAAGCAATTGAGAAAAACTGTAAAACTCCCTCCTTGCCATCTCGCTTAGATGGCAGGGCATACGCAGCCGCAGGTCAGACTGTTGCTTCGTTGCGCACAATGCGGTGCTCCAGGCATATTAGGCTGACCTGCTGGAAGACCTGGATAAAGGCCTGATGAGGTAGCTGAGTTTCACCGCACCACAGATCTCACTCTCTGTGCTACTAAGCATGGCAGCTATAGTAGGTATTGAGAGACATCTGTGGGTGAACCTGGCAGATATTGGGATGGAAGAGAGGGGCTTTCTTCTCGATGCGCCGGTTTCGCCTTCCGAATATTTTTGGTTACCTCCATTGAGACGGTGGTCGAGAAGTTAAGGGAGGCAAAGGCGCGCTCAGCAACCTTCAGTCCTTCATTTCACGATGGTCCAGGTCTAAGCCCGAACAGCATAGGGGTCCTGGTCCGTCTCGGTCTGAGGATCAGAGACGGCCACAGAAGGCTAGTGTCGCGGCTCGCGCTCCTCCCCTGCCTGCGGGTAGGGTTAGAAGGAATCGCGGTTCAAAGGGAGGTAGGAAAGACCTAGGGATGGGATCCAGACAAGGCATCAGCGCTTTCGTCCGGATAAGAGTGATACTTGAGTATCTACTCGTTTACTTCGGGAGTCTTACATCTGCCCTTAGCTCCTAGTTCCCCTATAACCGCCAGCTCTCCACCTGACCGAGGTTAGGTAGGAATTTTCCTGCATTTCCGTCTCCTATGCTGGACCTATATGTTTGGTTGGTTCTATGGCTTCATAGTGACCACCTTGCTGATGGTCTGGACTAGAGGCTTCTTTGAGTCGC
>NW_015505660.1:364224-423559 GCF_001515645.1 Sinocyclocheilus grahami | reverse complement strand
GATGCACCTGTATATATATATATATATATATATATATATATATATATATATGTTTTTAATGTGCTGGTGGTTATGTGTGTATAATCTTTCTGTGAGATTTCTTTGCTGTGTTTTCCGGGACCTGTGTTTTTCTGTCCTTTTTAAGGTAGGTCCTCTGTGAGCACCCCTTTGCTGGATTCAGAAACCAGGTGCTCGACTGGCAGTGTTACCTCACTCGTCGATATTGTGTCCAGCTGGTATGATAGCCCTGGTTCCAGCTTCATGCTTCCTGGACCATGCGGCCAGGTCAGAGCTTCTGCGGGAGCTTTCTTGATCATCAGGCCCCCGGCACGACACTGCAAAAAAATTCCTGGATGTCCGGGCTCCAGGATATCCCCTCTTGGCATCGAGGCATCGAGCGGGAAGTATAGGTGGCATTTGCGGGAACCTTCTTGTGTAATGCTGTCTCAGGCAGTGCTGCCCTCACCTTAGAGGGTCGTATTTGAGCTTGCCTCTCCCGTTTGGCCCAGTACCTCCGGGTATCTGTGATCAGATGCCTGGAAATTTAAATCCATGCTATGGTAAGTGCACACGCTGAAAAGAGCAGCTTTTCACAGGTTCTGGTTCTGTGCACTTTCCGAAACCCACATACACACCTGGAACCAGTAGCATCAGGTGAACTTGGCCCTTCCAAATCCGCCTCTCTGATGCTATGAGCATTGGAACATGCGGTAGGTCGAGCTCCCCTCTCGTTTGAGAGCTGGGTGTTTGCCCCCTCAGCTAGAGATTTACTGCTAGCCATTCCAACTTTATGTCTTAGATCGAGTTGGTGACTCTCAAACATATTGGTTTTAGAGCTGGGTGTGGTGCTCCCTCTGCTAAGTAAATTATTGCTAGCTGTTCCAGCATTGGAACATGCAGTATGTCGAGCTCCCCTCTCGTGTGAGAGCTGGGTGTTTGCCCCCTCAGCTAGAGATTTACTGCTAGCCATTCCAACTTTATGTCTTAGATCGAGTTGGTGACTCTCAAACATATTGGGTTTGGTATGCACCATTCCATCTATGAGCTGCTCTTTCAGAGTGCCACGAGAGCCCCCTTAGAACGGTATCCTAAAATCCATGTTATGGTAAGTGTGCACGTGAAGGCTTTGTGCACTTTCTAAAATCCACATTGTGGTAAGTTTGCACGCTAGTTCTTTGCGTTCTTCTCTAAAATCCTGTAAGGTGAGGGCTTTGTGCGGTTGCTTTGTGCCCTTTCTTGAGCTGGTTTAAGTCCCGTTCACCTTGGGCACCACTCTACTTAGGTATCCACTTAGGTACTTTAACAGGGTGTGGCCACTAGAGGTCTGTTGAGACAGTTCCTTTCAGAGCTTATGCAAGAGCAAGCGGTAGCCCCTGTGTGACAGGCCAAGATTTAGTGTGATACTAGGTTCTTGGTCGTAACCCCTTAAAGGAATCCATTATGATTCCAAGCCTTGAGCTCTACCCCGGGCCCAGGAGTCTGGCCCTAACAGGTAAGTTGGGTATGTAGCCTAGGCCTTTGGCCGTAGGGGATAAAGTCACGGACAGCCGTCTGACGTCCTAGGGGCAACTCACCATGAAAATGGTAAAGTTGGTACTTAGTGCTCGCCATGGTTCTGGCCCGCACTCCCCTCAGCATGGCGGCGTGGGTATATCGTTCCCTATAGCGACCACTAGAGGACGCAGTTCAAAGTTCCCTTGAAAGGGAATGTCTCAGGTTACTTATGTAACCATGGTTCCCTGAGTAGGGAATGAGACACTGCGTCCTCTAGGCTTTCTGCTATGCTTCGAACGCAAGTTTCAGATGAAGACGTGAACGACATGTTCTCCCGGCGCCTATTTATTCTATAATCGCACCGGTAGTGATGTCATGGGCTGTCACCGGCCAACATGTTGTTGGTGTTTTTTCAATGTATGCTTCAGACACGGGTCACGACGAGGCGTCCCCCATAGCGACCCCTAGAGGATGCAGTGTCTCGTTCCCTACTCAGGGAACCATGGTTACATAAGTAACCTGAGACATTTTTGTAGGCATTAAACTGCCAGAATTTTAAAAGACAGATTTCTCCGTTTGCATTGAACTTTCAGCTTCGTAACTTTGCAGATATTGTTTATGATCAAACAGCAACATTACATACTAACTAACATTAAAAAAGTGAAATCGCTATCAACCACCCCTTTAATCTTTGAGTTTGTTAATTACCTCAAATTTTGAGTTCTACCAATTTATTAGGGTTTACAGTATGCATGTTCACATCAGAAACATTTGTTTTTCTTATCAGTTATAACACTGTACATATAGCTATTGTTCTTATTATATATTTCAGTTGATTAAAAATTTGCATATTATAATGCAACGTA
Source organism: Sinocyclocheilus grahami (assembly GCF_001515645.1). Lineage (NCBI taxonomy): Eukaryota > Metazoa > Chordata > Actinopteri > Cypriniformes > Cyprinidae > Sinocyclocheilus > Sinocyclocheilus grahami. Next base: position 421,199 of record NW_015505660.1, on the reverse strand, counting down.
AACTATTATAATTTAAACTCTATTACATTTGCTAATAAAAACTAGCAAAAGTCAGCACATGTACATTTCTATTGATCAGCTTTGATAGATCAGCTGTGCTGGGGAAACAGTTTTAAGGGTGAATGGTATTTTTCTACCTTTCAGATTTCTTTGATTCAAACAAAGTTTCTCATTTGTGCAGCATGAGAGGCTCGTCAGCTGAATGAGTTTTTTGAGAATTTGGCTGTTTGGCGTAAACACCAGAGGACTGCCTCGGCAAGTGTTTGCAGCTTTCAACATGTTCAAGTAGTTTCTCACCAAATTTGCATGTGCCATTTCCATCCATATATATCCAAAGTTTATGTAGGCCTCTTTGTAGTAAGAGTGCTTTTCTAGCTTTTGATCACCTAGATAGGACCAAAAGGGCACCACTTTAGGGTCAGTGATTAAATGCCCCCCCCATATTACATTTATTACATTCATATTACATTTATATATTACATTTATGACATTTTATTGGCTTTTCATCAATTCACAAACATAAGGAAGGCCTGCCTTACTTACCTCAGATCATTTCTGGTTGAAAATGCTTCTCAAACTGTTAAAAATATATCATCAGTAAGTGTTTAAAAAACATGCTTTATTCTAATGCTCTTGGGTTTCTTCACTGGAATCTGGGTTCACTGAAGGAGGACCTGTTGCACAATTGGTTTTGATAAGTGTGATGTCAGCAGTGGGGTTCTTTAAAAGAGAAAGTCCCACCAAAGTATACACAAAGTAAATTTCTTGAAGAAACGTCTGCAGCTTTACTGTTCATATGCTTAGGCATTAATTGCACAATGAGGAAGTTCACCACATCAGCCTTTGTTTTTCTGACCTGCATGACGCTGCTGTCCACAACAGAAGGTAAGCAGAGTCACTTTGTGAACATGATTGACAATATCCATTGTTTTTGAGAGTATTTTAATGCATTTATTATTATTTAAAGGTTTCTAGTATGTGTTGAAAAAGTTTTGTAAGAGCTTACAAAGAGGCTAATATTCTTATTTCTCTCTCATTTCATTTAGTCATTGCTGCCAGACTGCCGGCCCAACAGCTACGCTGCCAGTGCGTTAAAACGTATTCGGGAAAACCAATTAACCCTAAACTAATACAGAAAGTACAAATGATTCCTGCTGGAGCACAATGCAAAAACATGGAGATCATGTGAGTGTGACATAAACCAAAGATCAATGCAATGCAGACGTCTGAATGCATGGTGGATGTGATTTTGATGACCAGAAAGTGCTCAACATTATTTCTTTGTCTCATACAGTGCCACTCTGAAAAATGGACAGACGTGCCTCAATCCCAGAGATGAATGGGTGAAAAATATCATCAAAGCATGATTCCCCATCTGTGTTTGCATGCAAAAGTGTATGAGTTTTCTTGCTTTATTTTGTATCACACTGTAACGCTGAGTCAGAGGCGTGCGGATCCATTTGCAGCTTTTATTAGAATAACAGGCAGAGTAAAACAGGCAGTATTCAGTCAACAGCGTCACGTACAGCAGGGGTAATCCAAGGGAATAAACAGTGGCAAAGCGAGGGTCGGGGCAGGCGGCAGAGAATCAAACTAGTTAGAACAGTCCGAGGTAATACACAAGAGAAAACAAGAAAGGGGATAAACGCTCAGAAATGTAGCCGGGGCAATACAAGACTTCGCAACCATAGAGTGTCTGAGAGCTGTTTAAATAGGGAAGCTAAGGGGGAACACCTGTGCCGTAATCAGCCCCAGGTACGGGGTGTCTGGGAAATGTAGTCCATGAACGTTAGTACTCGGGAGAGGGTGCCCTCCGGAGGCCATCGGAGAGAGCCACAGAGGCCTGATTCGTGACACACACATTATTCTTCTGCATATTTCTGCAGAGCTGTGAAATGCAACAGTTAAATGCAAACATTGTATCATCCCCATTGCAAACTGTTGCAGATGACTTGCTCATTAGAGAAACACATTCTGACAAAGCAAATTTAAAATGTGCATAACAGAAAATGTTGTATTGTCATTTTAGCTGAAAGCAATACTGCTGACTAACACTTTGCATGAATAAAGAAACTTTTGCAATGTAGAAAATACATAAAAAAATAAAGTCTTTTGTTGTTGTATTTCAACGATCTTCAGAAAAAGTTATTTTTCCACTTCACTCAACATGATACAACCTGTTTTATTTTTCAAAATATTTTAAATGATTTTATATTAGATTTAAACATTTGCAGCATGACTGAAAATCAAGGCACTGATGTGTTTTATTTTCTAGCTATAATAAACCTAAGAAAATTGCATTAAAAAGTAATAAATTCCACAGAAGGAAGGTCATATGGGTTTAGTAACATGCAAATGATCACACTATTTATTTTGTGGCAAACTATTGCTTAAACATGTTTTTAAAAAAATGTCTGTGGGATTGTTTGCTCTCTGGGAAAACGTCCTAATGGTGATTTCATAACGCATAATAAATGATGCAAGATGCTCTTTTACGTCCACTGATCTTCTCTTTGAAGTGCATAATGGTATATAAATGCTTAATGTACCTTTGCACCAGAAGTTTCCACATCAAATGCTTTTCTCTTGCATAGAAGTCATAGCAGTGTACTGTATGAGTGATAAATGCACCTGTGCTATAACTTGTCATGAGATTTTTTGATTTTCTTCACGCATATGCCTCTAAACTGACGCTGACCTCTTTCTTAATTTTCTGGCAGATTTATCTTTTCTGATAAGATGATTCACTCGGCATGTGTGCTTCTCTCATCGTGTGCTGTAGTAAGACTGCTGCTCTGTTCAGTCTCACAACGTGCAGCAGAATGAATTATTAGACCATTATAGGAATTTTGTCCACAGATTAAGAACTACTTGCAACACATATAGCACAGTTTAGTAACTGTTGAGTAGTGACCCAAAAATTAACCAAATAATAAAACGCAACTACTATTTAATTGAGCATATAGTATAGGACAACAAAATAAATTGAGATATTATAATAGAAGTTTTAAAAGGGAGGGAAATGCTTCCTTTTGGTGTTAGCATCTGTACAGTCAACCGTATTTTGTTGCAAATTCTTCTGTCACTTCTACAAAATATCGCTAAACAAGGTGCAATGCTGGTGAAATAATTTTCACTCAGAAATTGCTATTAATTTTCACAAATAATTACAAAGGAACAGCAAGTAACAGCAGCTGGTGGAAACACAAAATACACACGGCAACATTTGATACTGATCCTCCCCTTGAGGGACTCATTATTCTGTTCCTATTCATCAAATTCTTGTGAAACTTCTGTTTATGTCCCAGTTGTTTAACTTTTTATGTTAATACAAATATTTGCACATGTTAAGACATTTGCTGTAGATAAAAGCAGCTGAATGTGAGATGCTCTTTCTTTTTTTTGCTCAGTATCAGCATATCATAGATAGATAGATAGACGTTCCTGTCCTGATTGAGGTCAGTGAATTTCACACTATCAGCAGTACAACAGGCTGTGCAAACAAATTTATACACACACACATCCGAAGTTTATTGCTCTTTTATAGCTCTACAGACTTAAAAGACTTCAACTATTAAAAGACTATTCAATTACTGTGCCTCAGAAGTTCTGAAGAAGAGATGAATAGCAATCACAAATAGGTAATCAGCTGTGAATGGTTTTCGAATTAATGTGCAGCCCAGACCATTTGATTTGGGAAGAGTTGGATAATAAGTGTTTGAGATCATGCGTTTTAAACCATATGAGTTTAAACTTCTGATATATGGTTTTCTGAGTGCACACGGACAGAAAGCGGCTGTCACAGCATGTGAGTACTAAACTAAGTTCTCATTCACACACAAGTTTACGTTAAAAACACACAAGTTACAAAAACAGTCGGTTATGTCTGTGAAGGTAAACAGCTGGGAAATAAATGTTTGAGATCGCAAATCTTAGCCCAGTTTGAGACATTGTTCAGATCTCTCCTTAAAACTCAGGTGACACAACTGTGAAACAACTGGGGTATCGAATTTAAATAATCACAATATGAATATTAAAATAATATTTAATCAGTATATGATTAATCACTTTGATGAACTGTTTCTGTTGCTCAATTGTAATGGCTAATATTAATTATACAAATGGCAAGTGTGAATATAAATATCAAGCTATTAACCAGGTTGATTAACATTTATATTAACATTTCATATGTACATCATTATTTAGAATCAATATTTATATAAATTCAATATGTATATAATATATTATAATTTTGCATTTTATTAAAACTATTATTTGATTAATGTTACATTTAATATTTGGGCTATTAAATACATTTTCCAACTGTGGTAAGCAGTCAAATGAAAATCATGCACTTGACGTATTTGTTTTTTTGGTTAAAACAGTCTGGGACTCCAGGGGGATTTTGACCGTGGTAACCGGGCCGAACATGAGATGCATCCATATGACACATGGCTGATGAACATGTGAACAGATCCAAACCACATATTTACACACAAGCCTTCACACACACGCACACAGAACGATTAGGGAAGTGAAATAAAATCACTACTTTGTAGATCACGAGGCCTTTGAAATCATAATATATAAAAGGTTGTGCAGCAGCCCAAATAACAGCATCTGATCTTCAGAGTTTCTACACAGAAATCGACTGCAGAAGCTTCAACAATCATGAACGCTTTCCTGATGTTAACCGTTATTGGAGTCAGCATCGTTCTGTCTGATGGTAAGCTTCGTCTTCACTATATGTTTATTATATTTAGCTTAAATTACTAGTAATTAGCTGGTTTGTTGATGGTTTACCAGGTCGAAACCAGTTCCACTGGTCATCAGCCAGCGGGCAAAATATTCAATTTTTTTTTTAAACAAAGTACGTATATTTAAAGCAGCTGTATGTAGTTAAGTGAGTGGAATTCACTGTTGTAAATATATCACTGTTGATTATAGTGAATAGCTGTACACGTGCATTTGTTGCTGACATAAAACAATCCGCCATTTTCGCCGAATTCGTACCCGCTCAAAAGGAGCGTGGTTAGTGATGGGAGAAATTACAATTTTCGAATCTTTAAATCAATTTAATTATTTGCTTCGCAAAATGATTCACTGTTTTGAAGCGCTCGAAACGCCACACGCTAGTGATGCCTGCTGGTCAAGCCGGTTTAAATGCAACAAAATCTCAGCTCGAATATGCATAAAAACTCTTTTTACAAACCAATTGCAAATGTTTTGTTGACAGTCTAATCTATTAAATGCAATTAGCAATTCATAAAAATACCAATAAATACGAAATATCTGTATAATATGTGTTCTTTTATTCATTCACAGGGCTTGCGTTGTTTGTTTTTATGGAAGACCTGGCTAAACAGGCCAAGACACTAATTACTACTAGCCTACTATCCTTCCTTTAAATGTCATTAAAATGTCTACAAATTTATAAAATTGATGCGAGACCTAGATTAATTAAAAATCACAGACACTATAGTTCAAGGGTTTACAGATCGTCTACTAGTGACGAACCGTTGAAATATAGAAACATTTCGAAACAATTACGCAGTAAAGAAGTCTCTGAAATCACGTGACTTTGGCATTTTAGCTGTTCACGCTTACTTTAAATTACTTTAAGAAGCTTTCACGTCCTCGTAGAACTCGTAATTTCAACTTGTGAACTGGGAGTTTTCTGAGAGCTACAACTTGTACCACCTGACCACCTCAGATTCATTACAGTCTTAAAAATAAAGGTGCTTCTAAAGGTTCTTCACAGCGATGCCATAGAGGAACCATTCAGTCAAAGGTTCTTTAAAGAACCATTTTTTTATCATCTGAAGAACATTCTTTTGCCACAAAGAACCTTTTGAGAAACAGAAAGGTTCTTTATGGAACCATTTAGACAAAAAGTTTCTTCTATGGCATCGTGAAGCACCTTTATTTTTAAGAGTGTAGGCGCTATGCTTAGGAATTGATAGTGCAAGGGTGTGAACAGCTCCAAGTAGAACGTCACGTGTTGTCATCTCGAAATCACAGTAATTACGACATGGCGTGAATGCAGCATTTGATACGCGCTCCGAACTCCTGATTCATAAACAAATGATTTGCAAAGGTTTCTGAGCTTCACAAAGCAGTGCTTCGAAAGCAACCATCACTACAGGGATTTTTGTAGAAACCATGACTCAGTTGTAGCGGCTATACACATTCAATTCAACAGTTTTGAAACTAACATTTCAAGGCAAAAACTTACATATGGAGCTTATTTAAATGCCAGTTTCATTCAAAATGTGGCCGGTGACTCTCATGTGAGTCCCTGTAGCCTACACTCTAAAAAATGCTGGGTTGTTTCAACCCAACTTTAGGTCAAATATGGACTAACCCAACCGTTGGGTTAAATTTTTACATTAAATTTTTAACCCAAAAGTTGGGTTAGTCCATATTTGACCCAAAGTTGGGTTGAAACAGCCCAGCATTTTTTAGAGTGTATACATCATCTACATTTCAGCATCTTCCGTGGAACCGTGATGAACTTGCTTCCCATTTCCTCAAAACTGTTGCACGCTACTGTTTTACAAACCCGTTTGCACAAGACCATTAAATCACATGTCAGTTTACAGTTGTGTAACTGCTGGACACACTTTCCCAGCCTGCTGACGGTTGTGTTCCTCCCTCAGCCGTGCAGCCTCTGGGCGCGGGTTACAACAGCCGCTGTGTGTGTCTGAAACTGGAGTCGCGGATCATCCCACAGGAGAACCTGCGGCGCGTGGAGATCCTGCCGAGAGGCCCGCACTGCAAGACTACTGAGGTTATGTAAGTAGGCTATTTCCTCACACCAGTCACGTGTCTTTCTGAAGTATTCCGATTGACCTCTCAGTTATGAGACCGGATGTTGTAAATGTGAATGTCTGAGAATGTGTTTTTGCATTATAGGGCTATAATATGGCTTACTGAACTTAAGCATGAGTTTCGGTAGTTTATAATTATTTGCATATATTTTCACATTGGGTTTTATATGAAAACACACCCTGAGGTTCTAATAAATCATATTTATTTAAACCAAAAACCTAAATACACTGCCGAGATGTTTTTGAAAGAAGAATCGAATGCTCACCAAGGCTGTTTTAATAATCAAAAATACTGTAAAAACACAAAAAATTTGAAATATTATTATAATTTAAAATAACTGCTTTCTATGTGAATGTATTGTAAAATGTAATCGATTCATGTGATCAAAAGCTGTATTTTCAGCATCATTCCTCCAGTCTTCAGTTTCACATGATCCTTCAGAAATCATGCTAATATGCTGATTTGCTGCTCAAGGAACATTTATTATAATTATTAATGTTGAAAACAGTTGTGTTTCCTAATATTTTTCTACAGGATTCTTTGATGAATAGAAAGTTCAAAAGAACAGCATTTATTAAAATATAAATCTTTTGTGTCATTTTACAGGAGACATAGTATGCCCCTTTTTACACTATGTAATATAAGTCTCTGGTGTCCCCAGAATGTGTCTGTGAAGTTTCAGCTCAAAATACTCCACAGATCATTTATTACATCATTTTGAAAATGCCTATTTAGAGTGGAAGTAGAAACACAATGTTTTTTGACCTGTCTCTTTAAATGCAAATGAGCTGCTGCTCCCCGCCCCCTTTTCCAGAATAAAGCTGCACAGCTCATATCTGCTAAAAACATCTGTTTTGGTTCTGATTCTCATGTTTATCGTGCTGAAATCATGCGTTTTAAACCATATGAGTTTAAACTTCTGATATACGGTTTTCTGAGTGCGCACGGACAGAAAGCGGCTTTCACAGCATGTGAGTACTAAACTCGACAGTCGGTTAACGGACAGTCGGACATACTAAACAGTGGGTTATGTTTGTGAAGGTAAACAGCTGGGAAATAAATCGCATGTTTATTTTAGATCTGTGCGGCAGCAGCAATATACAGTATATAAATCAATAAATCCACTGCTCTGTTGTCTCCTCTGAGGCTGGGACTCTAAACAGTGTTCTGTGCTCGTCTGTGCAGCCAAAGACAGAACAGTTAGCATGTTTTGCTCAAACTTTCATCATGGCATTAGAAGTACACCGTTGTCGCTTGCGAAATCAAATGACGGCGCCGTGGGTGGAAACTCACAGATTAAGGCGCGGTAATATTATAATGAGATCTCTTTGCAACGTCACCAAGGGAGCGAAATCAGACACGCTCGTTTTTTCAGACGCTTGCAGAAAAAGGCTTCCCAAAACAAAGTTACTGAGTTAATCTTTTTCACGTTTCCTCAGTTAGTAGATGCACCGGGGACCTGATTATAGCACTTAAAACCTGGAAAAGTTAGATTTTCATGATATGTCACCTTTAAATGACACTTGAACAATTTAATGCATCCTTGCTGAATAATCCTTGCATTACTTTTTACTGACTCCACACTTTTCAACAGTAGTGTATCTTCTACATATATATATATATTTATCTTTTCAGTGCTGGTTTATCGAGTGGAGAGAGGATCTGTCTGAACCCCAGGACACCATGGGTTAAAAAACTCATTCTCTTCATTGAGAGAAAGGAGCGAGTGACCAAGAAAATGTAAACGACATTGATGTTGTAACTTATATTTCTTTGACTCTCACTACTCACAAGACTCACTAGAAGAGTTTTTGCACTTGTATGCTATTTGTCATCTCTGACATATTTTTGGTTCCTGTAGAATAAGATTTCTGTTTGTTTGTCTTGTATTCTGAGCCTCTCATTTTGATTGATACATGTTTGTCCTGACAATAACTTCAAGATGAACCAAAGTGATGTGTATGCTACACTACAGATACCGTCTTGTACACTGATTTTCATTTTACACTGATACAAATAATCAGTTTTTGGTGTTGCTTGTAATTGCCATTTCACTGAAAACATTTGGAATGTATGGATGATGTTTTTAATAAATCATTTCTTTAATAACATCAATTCTGCTCACTTTCCTTTGAACAGATGAGCAACATTTTCGCCAGAAATCATTTTCCACATAAGTTTTTCTTGCATTCTGCATTTCACAATGTGGTTTCAGTCCAGATGGATTAGAATTGGTTGAACGGCCAAATGAGAGTCTGATGCGATCACTAAATCACGAACCTCATTCATTATCCAAAACATATTTATTAAGAACATATATATTTGAGATTATGACAGTCCATTTTCTAAAGAAATCCACCTGCTGTCTTGGGATTGTATCTATCACAATAAAATCAGATGCCTCTGAGAATGAACCTTCATATGAAAGCCAAAGACAGGATGAAACTAGACATTACTGATAACAGGCTCATTTCTTATCTGTACAGTGTGCATTTATGGCTCGTGTGAAACTATGCTGATCATTTTGATTCACAGAAGCAGGAAAATCAGTCATGATTCACGAAAACGATATCCGTTTGATTGCATTTGGATGTGAAGATAAAAGATCATTCAGCAGATATGAGTATTTCCACAATTCATCCTGCACAAAACTGCCACAGCTTCCCATTCACTAAAATAAGATATGCTTTTTTCAGCGTTGTCTGTTTTGTCTACATCAGTTTATTATATTGTTGGCAAGAGTACCTCGTCCGGCCAGATGAGCCAAAAATAATCACCCCCTTTAAAATAATCACGTTTTGTTTCGTTGCAGTCTGAAATGAAGATGGACACAGTTTTTGTTTTATCCAGCTGTATTTATTCATTGCAACTTACGACACCCAAGTGAAAGATATAACACCAACATGTCAGAAAAAAAAAAACAGAATCACTGAGTTGGAAAAATGATCACCACCCACCTTAAAATGACTTGTAAACTCAATCAGGTGTAGCTAATCAAGATTTTACCTCAGAATAAAGTCATGTCTGTGAACACCATGACAGAGGCTCATTTGGAGCAACTAAATAAAGTAATTTATTGTTATAAATAAATGCATACAAATACACCGGACAAACAAAAGACATGAATCAATGAATAAACTTGAATTAATACATAATTAGATAAATAGAGAGAGAGAGAGAGAGAGAGAGAGAATGAATACATACAATATATACATAGCCTAAATAAATATTATAGATAGATACAATATATACATAAATAACAGACATAAATAAATAATATACATATTCTAAAAAAAAATATATATATATATATATATATATACACACACACACACATTTACAGACTGTGAGCCCTACAATATACTGCCGCCTAAATGCTGCTGTGCCAATTCTTTGCTTGTATTTGGAAGATGGATCTGACCTCCGTCCAAACCTCCGGCTTTCACGACAGTCCATCACGTCCCTCATCGCTGCTTTGAAGTCAGATTCTGACCATGGCTGGGAGAAAGATGTTGAGGTGCTGGTGTTTCTCTACTGGCTGGCCCACGCAGCATCGTACAGGCTGGTGTCACTGGGCTTTGACATCCCAAAGTCCACGGTGCATGACATTGTGCACAGAATCAGCAGGGCAGTCATCAGTGTTTTGAGGAGGCTGATCGCTTTCCCGACCCCGGGTGACCTGGAGGCAGTGGGGGCAGGTTTTGCGCAGCTGGCTGGATCTCCAGTTTTCCACATGGTAGCTGGTGCAATAGACGGATGCCACATCCGGATCAAGCCACCAGCAAGTGATGCCCCATGCTATTGTACCAGGAAGCTGTTCCACTCTGTTCAGCTGCAGGCCATCACCGACCACAAGGGGAAGTTCCTCCATATCTTTGTTGGATATCCCGGGTCTGAAAAGCACAATATCAAGACAGTCAATTACATTCATTAGATTACTGCATTACTATGACATGGAATAACATTAGCATGATCAAATCATGAACTAATACAAATTTGGGGGTGAACTAATTAAAAAAAAAATCTTACTTTATACTTTTGTTTTAGGTTCTCCCACTTTCTTTTGACTTGAGCGGCAGAAATGTTGCCCTCAAGTCCCTGCTCTGTCACAATAAATGCACAGAAATCAAGCATAAAAAGAAGGCAGTAAGACCTTTGCTTGAAGTGTTAGTATTTACTACATTCAGAGTCAACAGCCCCTGAATAAAAGTACATTTTACATAACTTGTTTACTTAAAACCTTTGATGGCAGCATTAGGCTTTCCAGTGAAGGGTTCATCAGCCACCCTCCACTGAGTGAGCTGAGTGTGTTCATCAGTCCCTGTAATATCAAAGTAGTAACCATTAGTCATTATCAAGCCATTAATGCTACATTGACAAGCTGTGGCATATTTATTAACAGTAGCTTAGTATGTAGATAACAAAATATCATCTAAATATTAGTAAAAGAGGGGAAAAAATGTTTTAAAGTCCGTGGAATTTTCTAATCTCATTAAACTGCTTGAGAACGAACGTCTCCGTCAAAAAAGCAGTTAACAAGCTGATGTACAACAGCATTGACACTAGCTCGATCTGTTCGTTAATTTGATATGCTCAGTAATAACAATGATTAAACATCTTTTTTTACACCCGTTTCACGAAATCATCTCATCGATTTACAATGTTTAAATTTTCAATAAGTCAGCCGTTCACTTAGGTCATGTTAAACAAGTGCAATTTAACCACAATGAACAACGTTTTTCCCTGAGGTACTTACACTTGAAAAGAGCCGCGTCGCCGCCTTCCGCCATTTTCGAATATGGCGCCTCCTCTCGCGTGGCCTCATGGGACAGTAAAGTGTCCATCGTATGCATGCTACGGAATTCAGGCAGAAGTAGTAGGTACTTCTCGCCTACTGTTTTTCGAATACTATGAATTCGGACATACTACTCGCCTCGCATTCTGTTTTTCGCCTACTATATAGTATGGAAGTATGCGATTTCGGATGCAGCTAAAGCCATTTGACTTTCAGCTGTGCTCGTTTTGATCAGCTCAGCATGAAAAGAGCTTTCCTAAAGCATTTCAGTCCTTGGTAGTGCAACTGAGGCAAACAATCAAATATGGGTGGCAAGGCACTGTCAAAAGATCTCCGGGATAAAGTTGTGGACAGGTGTAACTGTGCCTCCTTGTTAGTGCGCCTGCCTCCCATGCTGGCGACCCGGGTTCGAGTCCTGCTCGGAGCAGGTGCGAGTAGTAGGACCTGGGGGGGGTTACACAGGCACAAGGAGATGGATACAAAAAAAATGCAAAGGCTTTATCAATGCCTTGAAGCACAGTGAAGTCTATTATTGTATTTGGTACAACACAGAGCCTCCCTGGATCAGGACGTCGCTCCAAACTGGATGAACGAGCCAGGAGGAAACTGGTCAGAGAGGCGACCAAGAGACCGACAGCAACTCTGAAGCAGCTGCAGGAATTCATGACAAAGAGTGGTCATTGTGTGCATGTGACAACAATATCACAAATTCTCCATAAATGTGCCTGGAGGGTTGCAAGAAAAGCCATTCCTCAAGAAGCCACGTGCAGTCACGACTGAGCTTTGCCAAAACACACCTCGAGGCAGATGAGACTAAAATTGAATTATTTGGCCTCAACCCAAAACGATATGTCTGGCGGAAATCCAGCACAGCTCAGCATCCAAATAACAGCATACAGTAAAGCATGGAGGTGGTAATGTCCTGTTATGGGGGTGTTTTGAGCACTTGTCAAGATAGAAGGAAAAATGGACGGAGCAAAATACTGTCAAATTCTTGAGGAAAATCTGCTGCCCTCTGCCAGAAAGTTGTCAATGGGAAGAAGGTTTACCTTCCAACATGACAATGACCCAAAGCACACAGCAAAACTGAGCAGACAGTAGCTGAAGGAGAAAAACCTGAATGTCCTTGCATGGCCTCGTCAGAGCCCAGACTTAAACAACACTGAAAATCCGTGCAATAACTTGAAGACTGGTTGAATAAGGACAACTCCAAAACAAATAATAATAATAAACACATTTCTGTAGGCTACACTGTAAATAGGTTGCTGTAAATTTTACAGTAACTTACTGGAGCTGGATGCCAGTCATTTACTGTAAAAATGTTTACAGTATTAGTACTGTAATTGCATTTACAGTAAAATAATGTCTTTACTGTATTTTATTTACAGTATTATTACCGTATTTTCATTTACAGTATCAGTACTGTAGAGTTTATTTTCATTTAGTTAAAAAAACCTGTAAAAAACAATCCAATTGTGGTACTGCACTGTAAACCATGATTTTTGCCATACCCAGCCCCCCCACAATAACTCATGAGCTTTAGTTCTAATAATATTATTTTTAATTGTTGAACATTTTCTTTTTAAAAGTACAAATTACAAATCTTGACCTCTCAGATGCACTATAGCTTAAAAAAGGGTATCACCACAGTCCCCTGGGGACTTTGTATCATGGAAAAACATACACATACTGAAAAGCAAAAATTGGCAAGTACACTACCAGTAAAAAGTTTTTGAACAGCAAGATTTTTAATGTTTTTAAAGTCTCTTCTGCTCACCAAGCCTGCATTTATTTGATCCAAAATACAGCAAAAGCAGTAATATTGTGATATTTTACTACTTAAATTAACTGCGTTCTATTTGAATATATAATAAAATGTAATTTATTTCTGTGTTCAAAGCTGTATTTTCAGCATCATCACTCCAGTCTTCAGTGTCACATAATCCTTGTGAGTGGTAGAGATCGAGGCTTCCCCGGTAACGCTGTACACAAAGCAGAGCTCCACTCACAAAAGCTGCATTATCAGACATTACAAGCAAGAAGAAATGAAAATGAGTTTCCTTCAGAAATACAGTGATATACAAACACCCGCTCCGGGTTTCGATTTTGAAACGTGCAGCGCTCATGTTTATTCAACATGTGCTAGCATGTTCCTCTCAAAGTCAACCTGTTCTGTGAGTTAGTGGAGAACAGCAGCTAGGGGCTAATTTAGTGACATTAAAGTTAGTTAAGCTGATGGAAGCTCACCTGATGTTAGCACCGCTACGAGGCAATCACAAGACTCCAATACACCTCCGATGCAGACGACATGACCACAAACTTTAAAATAAAATACAAAAGATGTTATTAGCAGTAGTGTTTCTTCACTCAGTTTTCCTCAGTAAGTTGTTAGCTCGCTGTTTTATGTTAACGTTACGTCTGTCACTGAATTTAGGGACTGTCTCTAAAGTTACATATGACATTGGTACACACTTTCTGACTAAAATAGCATTTGAAGAGAATTACCTTGCTTGTGATAAAGCGGCAGAGTAGAGAAGATAACGTACTATGCTTCTCTTTGTTCAACTAAGTTAGTTAACTTCGGCTAACTGACATTATTAACTTAGCAGTTGATGTTATCATCGATACTATGGCGTTCACAAGAAGAGGATCTAAAATACATCTCCGACGTTGCAGACTACATCCAGACTAGAAATCTGAAAATAACAAACAAAGGAAGTACTAGAAAATACTGTTTAATATCTCCTTTGCCTAACGCACTTTACCTCAGTATTTCACCTTAATTCGCTGTTAAGGCTAAATAACGACTCGCCAGAGGAGCTAGCAGCTTGCATTAAAGTGCAGCAGAACGTACAAACGTGTTTCTCGGTTTAACTAAGGTGTATTTAGTCTAATATAAATCCGTTACAGTGTACAAAATGTACAAAGTATTTAACAGTGTTGGGGGTAACGCATTACAAGTAACGCAAGTTATGTAATCAGATTACTTTTGTCAAGTAACTAGTAAAGTAACGCATTACTTTTTAATTTACAAGAAAATATCGGAGTTACTTTTTAAAATAAGTAACGCCAGTTTTCCCATTGATTGAAAGCTCTCCTGTCCCCATATTGAGAAAAATCGGGAGTAAGATGTTACTTTAGTTCTAGAATAAATGTGAACATGCATTAATTCATCTCACTCACTCACACACACAAAAAAATCTGATTTAGTTTTCCTCAAAATTAATAAAAACAGTTAAACGCAACTCAGAATATGACTCAGAGCTGCAATAATTAAATATGTTAAATAATACAAATATCCTTTTTGTATTTAATCCCCTTTTATTAACCAATTTGCTGCTGACCTTCAGTGATCCAATTAAACCATACTAATAAGCAAAAATTACACAAGATAAACTAACATTTCTTCTTCCGTTTCTATTGCTGAATGTTGTGCAGAGTGTTGAACTTTCTTCTTCTGCGTTCTACTGTACAGACGTGAATTTACATTTCCTTCAGCCTGAGGCTTTTGGTGTGAAAGGGCTTTTATATTTGCCAAAAATAGAACTTTTTATATTAAAAGCAAACAAGCAAGCCCTGCCCAGATTTTAAAAGTAACGCAAAAGTATCGTAACACATTACTTTCAATAAAAAGTAACTAAGTAACGTAATGAGTTACTTTTTTTAGGAAGTAACGCAATATTGTAATGCATTACTTTTAAAAGTAACTTTCCCCAACACTGTATATCAATATATCACAGCTAAAGGAAATAGTTACTGGGGTAATATTTATAAATGAGTTTAAAAGAAATGTATTCTACTTTATTTGTGATTAAATATTTATGAGGTAATTTCCAAATGTTATGCCACATCAAACCATCTGCGCAGCAACCGCGTGGTCTATGACTATGACCACGACTATGTTTTGAATATGTTGTAGAACAGATAACAGAGAATGCATTAGATTTTACTTTTTTAATTATTGTTAATTAGTTTTTTGTGATATATGTATACAAGAAACATTTATAAGGTCTATGGGTGAAATTATGTATGAAACATGTTTTGCATTTTACATTAATAATGTATTAAGGTATTTTTGCATTGAGGAATTTTTTACCATTATAATATATTTATAAGAATGTCTTAAGAAAAAATTAGATCTATTGTATGGTGTTTTTGGGCCTGCGTGCATATTATGATGTCCATGGTGAATATTGATGTTGTAATGGGTGCAGGTGTGCACTAATCAATGTGGCACTGAGGAAGAGCTTGTGTCTCGAAAACGGTTTGCGCTTTCACTTTTGCACTTGGCACTTTTTTACAGCCTCTGATTAAGCATTATAATAAAGATTTTTAATTTAAGGGGGAAGTTGTGGCCTAATGGTTAGAGAGTTGGACTTGTAACCCAAAGGTTGTGGGTTTGAGTCTTGCACTGGCAGGGATTGTAGGTGGGGGAGTGTACAGTGTTCTCTCCCACATTCAATACCATGACTGAGGTGCCCTTGAGCAAGGAACTGAACCCCCAAGTGCCCTACAGCGCGCGCGTGTGTGCGTGTGCGCGTGTGCGCGTGTGCGTGTGTGTGTGTGTGTGTGCGCGTGTACTTAGAGGACATCTTAGTAAGCTCTCCTATCCCTTACCATTACAGCACATAAGTTTCAATAATGGAAATCAGACTAATGTGTATTCGGTTCCAATGTGTCACGAATCTGGTCCATGAAATTCCGTCGGCTAACCATCAGAGGTCACCCTTCCCATTTTCATTGACTCTCGCACTCACACTGTTGCATATCATCCCGGACTACATATCCCATCATTCACAGCACTGATTGCACACAGCTGGTTCACTAATTGCACACAACACTGATTGCACCCAGCTGTTTCATATCACTCCCTCACTATTTAACACTCACTCTGATCCCTTCCCTCTGCCGAGTATTGTTTAGCGCTTATCTCTTGATAGCTACTCTACAGAGCCCTCATTAGCCTAGCCTAGCCTAGCCTAGCCTAGCCTAGCCTAGCCTAGTCTAGTCTAGTCTAGTCTAGTCTAGTCTAGTCTTGCCTTACCTGTTTTCTCGGTTCCTGATCTTCGCCTGGTTTCCTGGATTTCTCCCTTTAGTCTTGTCCCTTCTGATTCTGTTTGCCGGTCATCGACCTATGCTAGCCCTAGGACTATTCTTGTGTCTTGCCCGCCATATACCTGTTTGACCCTGCCTGTGTTTCTGACCTCTCTGCTCAATAAAGCTTTGCATATGGATCCGCACGTCTCACGTCTCGTCAGCCCCGTAACACAATGGAGAATGGTTGAAGTCTTTGCTTTATTAATTACGGCAGTGGATCGCTCCAATCAAACAATATCTATAAAATAGGACAGCCATTGCTGTTTTGACAGGGAAGTAGGAGGAAGCCAAAAACTGATAATAGTCTTCTTTGCAGCTGTTAACCCTGAGAACAAAGTTCGCTTTTGGTTTAGAGTCAGGGTTACTGAACAGTCATCATTAAGAAGGAAAAGACAAGGTTCAGGATCAATCGACAGATCCAAAAGTTGTGATAAGATAGCGGAGATGTTTTTTGAACAGCTAATCAGCATGTTATAATCATTTCTGGAGAATCATGTGACACTGGAGACTGGAGTAATGATGCTGAAAACATCATCAAACTCAGCTTTGAAATCAGGAATAAATTACATTTGAAAATATATTCAAATAAAAAGCAGTTATTTTAAATGGTAAAAGTATTTCACAATATTACTGCTTTTGCTGTATTTTGGATCAAACAAATGCAGGCTTGGTGAGCAGAAGAGAATCCTACAAAAAACATAAAAAATCTTACTGTTCAAAAACTTTTGACTGGTAGTGTATATTCACACGCATACAGTTTTTATTGATTTCTTTCCAAAATTGCATTGACTGCTCTAAAATATCAGACACCAGTGTTTAGGACACAGAATAGTTTCTTTGATAACGGTTTTATTTCCTATTTGGGTTTGTGTTTATGCTTTATAATTTTTTTTTAATTAACTGTTTTTTTTTCCCCCCAAGGCTTTGTTAGATGCCAATGTTTCCTGTCATATAGCTATGCAAAGATTTGATTTCAAAAACAGTATCATAGCTAATTACTGTATTATCTTATGATTTTAAATCTGTATTTAACCTCAGAACAATCTCCAAGTAAAAAGAGGTGCTAAAGCCTGATTTTGTGGTGGCTGTGCTTTAAAATGAAATTATTTTAATCTTAATTCGAGGGATGAAGAACACTGCCTGCTTTAAATGTTTGAAAATGATTAACAGTTTAGAAAAAAAGTTTAGAAAAGTAATCAAATATAATCAGTTACATTACTTTAATAATGTAATTGAAATAGCTACACTACTTATTACATTTTAAATAGGGTAACTTGTCATCTGTAATCTATTACATTTCCAAAGTAACCTTCCCAGCACTGCCCATTCATACATGTTTAACTTACATTTTAAAGATGAAAATAATGGTATTTATGGTTTTACTTTCAATTTTATGGAATTTATGGTTATTCATTTTATTTAAATATGTAAATGTATAATTTTTTTAAGACATCAATGATGGTAAAGGCATTTATAATGCTACAAACAGCATTATAAATATTGTTCTTTTAAACTTTCTGTTAATCAAAGAAAGGCAGCTATACATTTTAATGCATAAAAGCTTATTTATACTGTGAAAAATCGTCTTGCTTCTCTTGAACCATCAGAGTGCTGTTAGATGTAGTTTGTTAAAGAAATTAATACTTTTATTCAGCAAAGATGCATTAAATTGATCAAAAGTGACAGTAAAGACATTTTGTTAACACTTTACAATAAGGTTCACATTTATAAGGTTGTATTAGTTAATGTTGGTTAAAATGAACTAACCATGAACAACGCATCTGTTTAGCATTACTCAATCTTAGTTAAAGTGCCCCTATTATGCCATTTTTAAGGTTCCTGATATTGTTTTGGGAGTGAGTCTCCTACAATAGGATTACATGCATGCAAGGTCAAAAAAATGCTTTTGTTTTCTCAAAATATGCATTTAATACCACCTCATTTTCCAGCGATTCTCAAACGATTAGTTCGAAGCAGTTCTAAGATTCAGTCTCTCTAAACCAGAGGTGCCCAAACTAGGGCCCGAGGACCAAAGTTGGCCCGTGGTGACCTTTAATTTGGCCCGCCATGCCAAATACGAGAAGAGGTGAAAAAAATGCTGTCGATGCTAGGCCTGTCGCAATAATTACTATATAGACTTATCGTAAGAAATATGGACATGAGCGCAATAAGTTTTGGTGACACAATATTGCCCATTGTATTTACATGCATGTTTTACATTCAGCTTCAGCATTACCCAGGTGACACGTTGATCGTCGATTGAACCTTATAAAGTGGCGCTCAAAGTTAAATTAACTTCAACATGAATGAATCAGCTTTTTAATGTGTATTAGTTGAGTGAACAGACTGGTTTAATGATGACTACTCATAAAGACCGTTTCTTGCCGCCACCTACTGGCGTAAAAATGTAACTGCATTGACTGACAGCCTGTCTAGCGCGCAAAGACAAGTCCCAGTGCTGATACTGCTGAAATATCTTCACTTTTGAAAAAAGTCTGTGCAAACAGGCACGAATTATATTCTCTCTGTTTGGCAGTACCTTCCTCTGTGAACAAACTTCTGATGAAACTTCAGTCTGATGAACCTGAACAAGTGTAAAATGAGAAGCAAATTGACGGACTCTCACCTACATTATATACTGACTCAGCTGCAGCCCAATTTGTAAAAAAGGTTGCTGATTTTGCAAGCATATGGCTGTGTTGGTTTTTTCTTCAATAGCTGTATTAGGCATTGAACTCTATTGTACTATAAATGGGAGTGTTTCTATGTTTTCACTGTACCATAAGTTTAATTAAACTGTAAACTATAAAACATTTTTATCTCCGAAGATTACTGTCAGACTCTGTTCCGTGTTTTGTGGTTGTATTGCTCCTCATGTGCCTTCCTTTCCCATGTTTGATTTGTCCCAGGTGTTTCCCATGATGTTTCATTGCTCCCAGGTGTGTCTCGTCATGTGTGTATAAATAGTGTTCCGTGTGTGCTCCAGGGTCCGGTATTGTTCATGTCTTCATGTGTATCGTGAGTGTTCCATGTGCCTTTGTGTTGATTAAACCCATTTGGATTAATGTACTCCTCGTCTCTCTCCGTTCCTTGCACCTCAGCCCGCTCAGCAGTGCACCCGTGACAGAATACCGGACCAAACAGTAAGCGGCATCCCTTCCCCGTGTTTAATTTCCGTGTTTTTGAAAGGTTTTGTGTTTCGTAGTCCCCCCCCCACCCCCGCGGCGATGGAAATTGCGTCGCTGCCCTAGCTCGCCTCGATCTCCCCTTCTACAAGTACGCCAGGGAGTTCTGCAAGCTCGCTGAGGCTCAATCAGCTGTTCTGGCTCGGGGCCAACTACCATCGCCCCGTGGACCTCCCAGACACCACTGGACTAACTTGGAGGGAAGGAGTTTTCCGGTGTCTGTGGAGTGTCTGGTCCCGAGCCAGAACCAGTCTGCCGCCGTCTGCGGCTGCAGTTAATGTGGCAAGCCCGAAGCTCGCTCCAGCCCCAGAACTCGCTCCAGTGTCGGCTCCAGCACCCGAGCTCGCTCCAGTGTCGGCTCCAGCCCCCGAGCTCGCTCCAGTGTCGGCTCCAGCCCCCGAGCTCGCTCCAGTGTCGGCTCCAGCCCCCGAGCTCGCTCCAGTGTCGGCTCCAGCCCCCGAGCTCGCACCAGTGTCGGCTCCAGCCCCCAAACTCGCTCCAGTGCCGGCTCCAGCCCCCAAACTCACTCCAATGCCAGCTCCTCAAAAGCGCCCTCCAGTGCCAGCACCACGTATGCGCTATCCTGTTCCCGAGTATAGCACTGGAAGGGCTCCTGATCCCAAGTATAGCCCACGGAGGGCTCCTGATCCCCAGTTAAGCCCAGGGAGGGCTCCAGATCCCCGGTTCAGCCCCAGAGCTCGCACCAGTGTCAGCTCCAGCCCCCGAGCTCGCACGAAGGACGTTAATGTGGCAAGCCCGAAGGACGTTAATATGGCAAGCCCAAAGCTCGCTCCAGCCCAAGAGCTCGCTCCAATTTCGGCTCCAGCCTGTTTTTCAGCCTGTTGCAATCGGTCTACCGCATACAGCGCATGTCAGAAGCGATACACCCATTGCCTTAGTTCTGTATTTTGAATGCTTGACAGAAAATATAAACATCTATTATTTGTCATACTTACAGGTTGTGATTCAGTGGAGCCAACTGGTCCAAATAAACTGTGCACTGGGCCATCTTTCAAGAGCAAGCGTTTTGTGAATCCCATGTTGAACTCCCCAAGATTAGAGAAGCAGTCGTCAGTAAAATTATGTGTTTGAGATCGGGGTCAATTTATTCGCTGTCGGCAAACGTAGAACATAGGCGGGAATTATGCAAATGTGTTACCCAGTGACGTGTAGCCGTCACGGAAGTGGGATTCGAATTATTAACGACTCGTTTATAACATAAGGCTGTTCAGTCGATTCTTTCTTTTGGGAGACAGTAACTTTATTTATCATGCACTTTCGGCTTTACAGCTTTGCAGACGGTTTACATTCACATACAGCTACATTACACACTGCATGAAAGGCAATATTTGAAATTAGAGATGCACTGAATGTTCGGCAACCGAAATAAGCGAAAAGACCGAAAAAATTGTAGAGACTGTTTAGTACTGCATCGCATGTCTTCGATGAGAAGAGGAAGGGGTGATTGTTGCTGGTTACTGTATGATGATTGAAATCACAAAATGGGCTTAAACAATTAGTAAATAAACTGCAGAACGGCATGTTTTCTAATACACGCGCGCATTGCATGTATTCTATCTGCTTGTTAACCTGGGTTCAAAGTCCAAAGTGCGAGGAAAATCTGCGCTGAAACAGTGTTACTCGTCAGTTGCTAAGTCACATTTTTATGAATTTTTACAAGGCATGTGACAATGCGATACGTGCGACGTATCAGAGTGAGAGGCGCGCACTCTTTATTATGCAGCACACACATCAGCAGTGTGGAAGCATTTAAACTGTCGGAAAAAGACGCACAAACTCTTATCAACATTCATAAATGTTAGTATTATAATTTTACTGTTGTTCTGTAAAATAAAATAAAAAGACAATAATAATTATAATAATAATTACAACAGCTCTATTAATACATTATAACATTCACACATAGTGTTCAAATTGGGATCTGTAATATTTTCTAATGTTTTAAAATAAGTCTCTTCTGCTCACCAAGGCTGCTTTTATTTGTACAGTAAAAAAATGACATGCCTGATTCAAGAAGGGGCCAAAAATATTATTTTACTAACTTATTAATTTTAAGTTAAATTGTGCTTTGTTGGTATGATGTCTGCTAGAATGTTAAAAAATGTTCAGTGTTAAATATTTTTAAATAGTTGTTTTGTAATTAATTTTTTCTTTGAAAAGCAAGACAAAATAGTAAAAATCACATTTTGGCTATTTAATTTATGCAATGGTGAAAAAAATTGGCAAAATACATGGGGGGAAAAACTCGAAAAACCGCGTTCGGTCTTTGACCTTCGGCCCAGTGTTTCATTTTGTTCGGCCTCGGCCAAGAATTTTCGTTTTGGTGCATCCCTATTGGAAATGGCATAATAGGGGCACTTTAATGTTAACTTATGCATACGAATGTGCTAGTTAATGCATTAGTTAAAATCAACTAACAATGAACAATGCCGCTCTTCAGGATTACTTAATTTTTTCTTAATGTTAACTTACAGATATACTAATGCATCTCTTCACATTAACAGCTTAATTAGTTAATGTTGGTTAATGCATTAGTTAACATGAACTAACAATGAACTGCCTGTAAATGGCTTTATTTAATGTTTTGTAATGCTAATTTATACTACATATACATATAAGTATGTAGCAGCTAACACACACAAAGGATGAACAATATGAACCCTTTTTGAGCACTAATTTAGGCTATTGGTAAAATTAATTCTAAAGGAAACCATCTGAACTTCAACTGATAAGTTATTCATGTTTGTAGACTGTTTATTGGAGGATTTGGTATTAATGTTCCAATTAATGTAGGCCTGTTACATTTTTTTTTATTATTAGGCCTATTATTATTAGGTTGCTTTTATTATTAAATTATTATAACAATTAATTTTCCAACTGGTTTTTTGAAACTTTGGTCATGTTTAGCATGAGAATCCAACTTTTTAACAGTGTAAAGAAGTCAAGTCAAGTCACCTTTATTTGTATAGCACTTTATATAATACAGATTGTGTCAAAGCAGCTTTTCAGTGTCAAACAGGAAAATAGTTTGTCAATAATACAAGAAGACAACATCATTTTTCCAGCTAAAGTCAGTTCATTGTTGATTCGGTGATATCATCATCCAGTTCAGCTCTCTTCCAATAATGTCTGTGCAATCAAGTCAGCGATGTTGCCAGAAATTGTGTCCCCAACTAAGCAAGCCAAAGGCAACAGTGGCAAGGAACCAAAACTCCATCGGTGACAGAAATGGAGAAAAAACCTTGGGAGAAACCAGGCTCAGTCGGAATGCATGAAACAGCATTAGACCCCCGCTTTAACATATTCAAATAGAAAACAGTTATTTTAAATTGTAATAATATTTCACTGTTTTACTGTATTTTTGACCAAATAAATGTAGCTTTGGTGAGCAGAAGAGACTTCAGGAAACTTCTTACTGACCCCAAACGTTTGAACAGTATTGTATATTGTGTTCTGCTTCCTAACTGATTAGATGTTTATCTTGCAGATGTGAATGAATTCCACCCACAGCTCAGTAAATGTGTCATACATACTGCAATCATAATCCTCTTCATCCTATGTTGCAATTGAGTGTATAATTAACATTTGCTGATGTGTTTCAGTGTTTGAAATCCTTCTGACATTTCAGGGACACTAAAGTTTGGACTAAAGCGCTTGCTGCTGGTATCCCTCCTGGAAAAGGTTACATGGTGGCGTCAGCAGCATCTACAGACGTAATAAACCCTTCAGAAGAGCTTTAGACACTCGCGGACTTTGGCTTCATAGTGTTTATAAGGCCTTGAGCCTGTAATAGTGTTATGACTTCATCTATATTGGATAACTTTGTCTGACTGAAGTAACTTGAATCAATCATATTCAAAATACTTGACTGCGTGTTTTGTATCACGTTTGATTTATTTTGAAATGCTCTAATTCAGTTGTCTCGGGGATGGTTTTTGCACAAACCGTCAAAATACTGAGCTGATGAATATTTTGTCAGTGTTAAAGCCACTGGATAGCAGTGATATATGCAGTATAAGGCTTCAATGTGACAAGGATCACATTACAAGTGATAAATTAACAACTACATCTGTTTTTGCTAATCTTTGTCAAAGCTGTCTTTCAATGTCAAACATACAGGCAGTTAGATGGTCTTTTACTATATATATTCTAATGAATTAGGAACATTACATTAAGCCTGTACCTTTGTGATAACCATTCTTGACGGAAAACGTGTGTTGGTTGTGTAGTTGAGCATCAGCACAACCTCTCGGCTGATGTTTGTAACTACACAATGTATTGCATTCTGGAACACCACCAAATCCCATTGTAGATCGTACTTATTGAGCAGAAGAGACTTCAGGAAACTTCTTACTGACCCCAAACGTTTGAACAGTATTGTATATTGTGTTCTGCTTCCTAACTGATTAGATGTTTATCTTGCAGATGTGAATGAATTCCACCCACAGCTCAGTAAATGTGTCATAAAAGCGATTACCAAAGAGAGACTGGAGGAGGCCAGAGGAGCAGGACTGCACCTGTGTGTTGATCTCAGCATGACTGACTGTCTCCCAAAAGTGAGATTTACTGAACAAACACATCATTTATATAAAGAGGTCTGGCAGGTTGATACCTGACCCTGCTGGCTTGATAAATAAAGTGAGAGTTTTATTTATTCATACTTTTTTTTTTCTCACAGGAAATCTTCCGCCTTGCATGTCAGATCAGGCGCCTTTACGGATGCAATAAAAAAGCCTTACAGCCTTTCCGCGTATTTCTGATGGAGTTAAAAGAGTCTAGTAAACAATTTTTTGTTATTGTGTCTCTGAATCCCACAGATTGATGTGACTGAGGAGAGCTGGTTTCATCTGTTTCCCTCTGAAGATGTGATATATTTAACTCCAGATGCAAGTGAAGGTTCATATCGCCCATATTCTATACTGCATTAAGAATTAGTTAAAAGTCAACATGAAATCAAAATTTACTTCTTTTTTTTTTTGTGCACGGTCCTGGGTTTATTGTGCATGATTCATTGGTGCATACTGTTTCGAATGGTGAAAATGTTTATCTTTGTGGCATTTTCATCAAAATGTTATATTGATTTAATGTAATAAGAAAAAACTTTAATATGATTTATTATTATAGTATTTATTAATATTTGTAATTGCTTTTATTTTCATATTTTTGTTTGCTTTTATATTTATATTTCAGTTCAATTTGAGTTTTTCTTTTATTTGAATTTAAGTTTGATATGTGTTTTTGTCATTTTTTTATGTATATATTTATATTTTATATTATTTTTATTACAGTTTGACTAACTTAAGTACGTCAACTCATTTTCATTTAAGTGTTAGTTTTTCATCTTTTATTTCTATTTTATTTCAGCTTTAATTCAATTACGAAAACAATTTTTCATAGTTTAAATTTTAGCTAACAATAACACTGCCTTAAACAACATCTGTCATTACAATAAGCCAAATGGATTTCTTTCATTTTAGTTCTATGTAAATGTTCATTATGTTTCCATGGTAGCTTTAGAGTATGTGGAGGAAGATCAAGTTTATATCTTAGGAGGTTTAGTGGATGAAACCATACAAAAGGTGAGACTCGTGTGTTTCTATCATCATTTATTAAAGAGATGTTATAGTGGAGAAACAGCTAAACTAAACAAGATCTCCCTCTGCATTCTTAAAGAAAATAAGCTACACGAGGGCGAAAGAGCTCGGCATTTGCACGGTGCGGCTGCCGATTGATGAGTACATGGTGAAGCGGCCAAACCCCAAAAACTCCCACTCCAAAAATCCTAGCCATCAACCAAGGAGATCACGTTCTCTGACTCAGCTTTTACATACTGCAATCATAATCCTCTTCATCCTATGTTGCAATTGAGTGTATAATTAGCATTTGCTGATGTGTTTCAGTGTTTGAAATCCTTCTGACATTTCAGGGACACTAAAGTTTGGACTAAAGCGCTTGCTGCTGGTATCCCTCCTGGAAAAGGTTACATGGTGGCGTCAGCAGCATCTACAGACGTAATAAACCCTTCAGAAGAGCTTTAGACACTCGCGGACTTTGGCTTCATAGTGTTTATAAGGCCTTGAGCCTGTAATAGTGTTATGACTTCATCTATATTGGATAACTTTGTCTGACTGAAGTAACTTGAATCAATCATATTCAAAATACTTGACTGCGTGTTTTGTATCACGTTTGATTTATTTTGAAATGCTCTAATTCAGTTGTCTCGGGGATGGTTTTTGCACAAACCGTCAAAATACTGAGCTGATGAATATTTTGTCAGTGTTAAAGCCACTGGATAGCAGTGATATATGCAGTATAAGGCTTCAATGTGACAAGGATCACATTACAAGTGATAAATTAACAACTACATCTGTTTTTGCTAATCTTTGTCAAAGCTGTCTTTCAATGTCAAACATACAGGCAGTTAGATGGTCTTTTACTATATATATTCTAATGAATTAGGAACATTACATTAAGCCTGTACCTTTGTGATAACCATTCTTGACGGAAAACGTGTGTTGGTTGTGTAGTTGAGCATCAGCACAACCTCTCGGCTGATGTTTGTAACTACACAATGTATTGCATTCTGGAACACCACCAAATCCCATTGTAGATCGTACTTATTTAAAGGAATAGTTCACCCAAAAATTTAAATTTGCTGAAAATTTACTCATCCCCAGGCCATCCAAGATGTAGATGAGTTTGTTTCTTCATCAGATTTGGAGAAATGTAGCATTGCATCACTTGCTGATCAATGGATGCTCTGCAGTGAATGGGTGCCGTCAGAATGAGAGTCCAAACAGCTGATAAAAACATCACAATAATCCACACCACTCCAGTCCGTCAGTTAATGTCTTGTGAAGAGAAAAGCTGCGTGTTTGTAAGAAACAAATCCATCATTAAGATGTTTTTGACTTCACACTGTTGTAAATTTTCAGCAAATTTTCATTTTGAGTGAACTATTTAAACACCTGGGGCCTGATGTATAAACGTAAATGTATAAAAAAAAATCCAGGCACATATCAGGATTTTTTACAAATAAACTAGGTGTAAATATGTGCTCACCGTACGGACACTAGACCATGCGTACGCACTCTTTTACTGGAGGGAGCGAAATAATGAAGCAAACAGAATGATTTTAAAGTCTGTTTTACATTTGACATACACGTTTAGATTAAATATGACACTCTGAATAATGAAATTAAGCACTGAAATTTCATGAAATTATTATCCAGAAATTACAACATTTTTATATGAATTTTAACAGAAATATTTGCAGTGGATGTGCTGCTTTCGTAATGACAACGAGGATTGCTTGGTGCATGACAATTCCGCTTTAGATTGTGTTCTAAAAAGCAAAAGTCATGTTCTGAGAAAATACTTTTGCGCGAATAATAATGATCATTTTTGTGAACTTGACTTTGTTTGATGGCTTTGGAACACAGACTGTAACGACAGACACAAGGATGCGCTCGTTGATCAAACAGTCCATTGGTCTGATGACAGTAGAACCTCTGTTCACAGGTGTCGCGCACAGACAGTAGCCTAATGATAACCCCTTTCGTGCTCTTCCCAATATTGTGACAAACACCATATTTAAAAGATAGAATTCGAAGGAAACTGTAAGATATGTGCGTTTTATTTTCAAAATGTTTTGTTATTGACGCGGTGAGTCAGACTGCTGTTTACACTGCAAAAACATAAGGCCTATCTCTTTCCATCAAAATATAGGCTATAAACATTTTTTAAATATATGTTTACGTTTTAGGCAAATTGCATAAATTAGAATAGTGATGTCTCAAAAACGCATTTATAGTCCGTATCTCATATTTTCCTAACGTATTCCTACCCTTAAAGGTGGGGTAAGCGATTTCTGGTAGCCAATGTTGACATTTGAAATCACCAAAACAAACGCCCCTACCCCAAAAGTGTCTCGCCCTTATTTTGATAGCTCCACCCCACAGATACGTACGCAACCCAGACAACGGATTAGTTCTGTGAAACAAAGCAAAACTGCTGCTGCGTTCCATTCATAGAGTATTGACACAACTTTCAAATGATTTTCAACGGTCGTTTTGTCGCCTTAAGCCTACAACGTACTATTCTTTTTTTTTTTGTGCACGGTCCTGGGTTTATTGTGCATGATTCATTGGTGCATACTGTTTCGAATGGTGAAAATGTTTATCTTTGTGGCATTTTCATCAAAATGTTATATTGATTTAATGTAATAAGAAAAAACTTTAATATGATTTATTATTATAGTATTTATTAATATTTGTAATTGCTTTTATTTTCATATTTTTGTTTGCTTTTATATTTATATTTCAGTTCAATTTGAGTTTTTCTTTTATTTGAATTTAAGTTTGATATGTGTTTTTGTCATTTTTTTATGTATATATTTATATTTTATATTATTTTTATTACAGTTTGACTAACTTAAGTACGTCAACTCATTTTCATTTAAGTGTTAGTTTTTCATCTTTTATTTCTATTTTATTTCAGCTTTAATTCAATTACGAAAACAATTTTTCATAGTTTAAATTTTAGCTAACAATAACACTGCCTTAAACAACATCTGTCATTACAATAAGCCAAATGGATTTCTTTCATTTTAGTTCTATGTAAATGTTCATTATGTTTCCATGGTAGCTTTAGAGTATGTGGAGGAAGATCAAGTTTATATCTTAGGAGGTTTAGTGGATGAAACCATACAAAAGGTGAGACTCGTGTGTTTCTATCATCATTTATTAAAGAGATGTTATAGTGGAGAAACAGCTAAACTAAACAAGATCTCCCTCTGCATTCTTAAAGAAAATAAGCTACACGAGGGCGAAAGAGCTCGGCATTTGCACGGTGCGGCTGCCGATTGATGAGTACATGGTGAAGCGGCCAAACCCCAAAAACTCCCACTCCAAAAATCCTAGCCATCAACCAAGGAGATCACGTTCTCTGACTCAGCTTTTACATACTGCAATCATAATCCTCTTCATCCTATGTTGCAATTGAGTGTATAATTAACATTTGCTGATGTGTTTCAGTGTTTGAAATCCTTCTGACATTTCAGGGACACTAAAGTTTGGACTAAAGCGCTTGCTGCTGGTATCCCTCCTGGAAAAGGTTACATGGTGGCGTCAGCAGCATCTACAGACGTAATAAACCCTTCAGAAGAGCTTTAGACACTCGCGGACTTTGGCTTCATAGTGTTTATAAGGCCTTGAGCCTGTAATAGTGTTATGACTTCATCTATATTGGATAACTTTGTCTGACTGAAGTAACTTGAATCAATCATATTCAAAATACTTGACTGCGTGTTTTGTATCACGTTTGATTTATTTTGAAATGCTCTAATTCAGTTGTCTCGGGGATGGTTTTTGCACAAACCGTCAAAATACTGAGCTGATGAATATTTTGTCAGTGTTAAAGCCACTGGATAGCAGTGATATATGCAGTATAAGGCTTCAATGTGACAAGGATCACATTACAAGTGATAAATTAACAACTACATCTGTTTTTGCTAATCTTTGTCAAAGCTGTCTTTCAATGTCAAACATACAGGCAGTTAGATGGTCTTTTACTATATATATTCTAATGAATTAGGAACATTACATTAAGCCTGTACCTTTGTGATAACCATTCTTGACGGAAAACGTGTGTTGGTTGTGTAGTTGAGCATCAGCACAACCTCTCGGCTGATGTTTGTAACTACACAATGTATTGCATTCTGGAACACCACCAAATCCCATTGTAGATCGTACTTATTTAAAGGAATAGTTCACCCAAAAATTTAAATTTGCTGAAAATTTACTCATCCCCAGGCCATCCAAGATGTAGATGAGTTTGTTTCTTCATCAGATTTGGAGAAATGTAGCATTGCATCACTTGCTGATCAATGGATGCTCTGCAGTGAATGGGTGCCGTCAGAATGAGAGTCCAAACAGCTGATAAAAACATCACAATAATCCACACCACTCCAGTCCGTCAGTTAATGTCTTGTGAAGAGAAAAGCTGCGTGTTTGTAAGAAACAAATCCATCATTAAGATGTTTTTGACTTCACACTGTTGTAAATTTTCAGCAAATTTTCATTTTGAGTGAACTATTTAAACACCTGGGGCCTGATGTATAAACGTAAATGTATAAAAAAAAATCCAGGCACATATCGGGATTTTTTACAAATAAACTAGGTGTAAATATGTGCTCACCGTACGGACACTAGACCATGCGTACGCACTCTTTTACTGGAGGGAGCGAAATAATGAAGCAAACAGAATGATTTTAAAGTCTGTTTTACATTTGACATACACGTTTAGATTAAATATGACACTCTGAATAATGAAATTAAGCACTGAAATTTCATGAAATTATTATCCAGAAATTACAACATTTTTATATGAATTTTAACAGAAATATTTGCAGTGGATGTGCTGCTTTCGTAATGACAACGAGGATTGCTTGGTGCATGACAATTCCGCTTTAGATTGTGTTCTAAAAAGCAAAAGTCATGTTCTGAGAAAATACTTTTGCGCGAATAATAATGATCATTTTTGTGAACTTGACTTTGTTTGATGGCTTTGGAACACAGACTGTAACGACAGACACAAGGATGCGCTCGTTGATCAAACAGTCCATTGGTCTGATGACAGTAGAACCTCTGTTCACAGGTGTCGCGCACAGACAGTAGCCTAATGATAACCCCTTTCGTGCTCTTCCCAATATTGTGACAAACACCATATTTAAAAGATAGAATTCGAAGGAAACTGTAAGATATGTGCGTTTTATTTTCAAAATGTTTTGTTATTGACGCGGTGAGTCAGACTGCTGTTTACACTGCAAAAACATAAGGCCTATCTCTTTCCATCAAAATATAGGCTATAAACATTTTTTAAATATATGTTTACGTTTTAGGCAAATTGCATAAATTAGAATAGTGATGTCTCAAAAACGCATTTATAGTCCGTATCTCATATTTTCCTAACGTATTCCTACCCTTAAAGGTGGGGTAAGCGATTTCTGGTAGCCAATGTTGACATTTGAAATCACCAAAACAAACGCCCCTACCCCAAAAGTGTCTCGCCCTTATTTTGATAGCTCCACCCCACAGATACGTACGCAACCCAGACAACGGATTAGTTCTGTGAAACAACCTTGCCGTCCGACCGCAGTCCTTCCGCTCCCTCAGTTCTCTCCAGCGCTGGAAAGCTGATCCGATATTTACACGGGTCCTACTTCTTGTCTTAAGACTTCGTTTGTTCCGCAGACGTTTTCCATCTGCCATCTTTATCTATCTGTCGCTCGGCTCGGCTAATGTCCGTCCTGTGCACTGAACGCGCTCTCCTCCACATCCACAGTAGACACGCCCCTTACTGCTGATTGGCTACAATTTTGTTTTGCTATTCGGCCCGAATCAGTTTTCTAAAGTGTTTTTGAAAAATCACTTACTCTGACTTTAACTGCGTTAAACATGGTGTCAATTTTAACAGAAATATTTGCAGTGGATGTGCTGCTTTCGTAATGACAACGAGGATTGCTTGGTGCATGACAATTCCGCTTTAGATTGTGTTCTAAAAAGCAAAAGTCATGTTCTGAGAAAATACTTTTGCGCGAATAATAATGATCATTTTTGTGAACTTGACTTTGTTTGATGGCTTTGGAACACAGACTGTAACGACAGACACAAGGATGCGCTCGTTGATCAAACAGTCCATTGGTCTGATGACAGTAGAACCTCTGTTCACAGGTGTCGCGCACAGACAGTAGCCTAATGATAACCCCTTTCGTGCTCTTCCCAATATTGTGACAAACACCATATTTAAAAGATAGAATTCGAAGGAAACTGTAAGATATGTGCGTTTTATTTTCAAAATGTTTTGTTATTGACGCGGTGAGTCAGACTGCTGTTTACACTGCAAAAACATAAGGCCTATCTCTTTCCATCAAAATATAGGCTATAAACATTTTTTAAATATATGTTTACGTTTTAGGCAAATTGCATAAATTAGAATAGTGATGTCTCAAAAACGCATTTATAGTCCGTATCTCATATTTTCCTAACGTATTCCTACCCTTAAAGGTGGGGTAAGCGATTTCTGGTAGCCAATGTTGACATTTGAAATCACCAAAACAAACGCCCCTACCCCAAAAGTGTCTCGCCCTTATTTTGATAGCTCCACCCCACAGATACGTACGCAACCCAGACAACGGATTAGTTCTGTGAAACAAAGCAAAACTGCTGCTGCGTTCCATTCATAGAGTATTGACACAACTTTCAAATGATTTTCAACGGTCGTTTTGTCGCCTTAAGCCTACAACGTACTACTTGCCTTAAGCCTTCTTTTGTTCCGCAGACGTTTTCCTCTTTTGTTTTTTATCCGCCATCTTTATCTATCTGTCGCTCGGCTCAGCTAATGTCCGTCCTGTGCACTGAACGCGCTCTCCTCCACATCCACAGTAGACACGCCCCTTACTGCTGATTGGCTACAATTTTGTTTTGCTATTCGGCCCGAATCAGTTTTCTAAAGTGTTTTTGAAAAATCACTTACTCTGACTTTAACTGCGTTAAACATGGTGTCACGTGGATGGGAATATGCATGGAAATGATATGCAGATGACGTTATGCATATTAAAACTAGTCGTTGTTAGCTTCATAAATGGCTATTTGGTTGAGGAGGCGGTGTGGAGATTCATGTACGCACTCTTCCGCTTACTGGGTGTATTACAAAGGGAATTTTGCGCTGGTTCTGACGTACTCATGGCTTTATAAATCTGAAAACTTTTGTACGTACGCAAAATCTAGCTTTTGTGCGTACGCACACATTTAGGATGAAATCTACGTAAAGTTTTATACATAGACTCTTATATTACTTCAAAATGCCATTCTTGTAAAATAAAATAAAACATTTTGTGAAAGTGTTGAAAAATTTTGGTTTGCCACCGAAGAGGACTGTGTGCATTTAGAATTATTTTTGCTTAACGGTTTTGTTTCTCATTTAAGCATTAATTCACAGTTTATCCAAATGTGCCTAAAAATACATGTTGACAAACAGACTTCTCTAAAAATCCAAGAGGATAATAGATCTGGTGAACCCATGAACAAGTGTCTGACGGCTTTAACTGATTTCAGGTCGGTTCTTTTTAAATTCATTTAATCAAGTTTAATACTTAATATGTATAATTCAAAAAGGAGAATGATATTTAGTTTCTTCTAATTGACTTAGTTTGCCAAGTCCTGATTACAGTTTTTCTCAAATGCTAAAACACATTTCACAAACGTTTCCTCCATGTTCCCCAGTGTCTAAACACAACACCCTTTTCTAAAGCTACATAAACACAACCACACCTTCTCACTTCAAAACTCAAACTTTCACACCAAAAGAGCAGCTCGAAGCTTTCAAAAAATGTAAACACTATACACATCATTACACACCACAGCAAAACAATTGAAAACACAATGCTCAGTTTGTGAGAAGGTTCTTTGTTTCATAACTGCCAATGCATATTTTTAGAAACTTTACAGTAATGGATGTTCTTAGATCTCTGCAGAGGATTAGGCATTTTTTAATATGCAAATTAGATACAGTGTATAGATAACATTGTGCTTAATGGGAAAACCAGTTTATGGAATTTTTACACACATATTGCATAAAGCAAAATGGTATATCAAATAATTTTGTTATATATTTTATAACATAGTTGAGAACCATCCTTAAACCAAGTTAGTTATAAAAAAAAATCCTGAAACCTAAAAATTGATTGGCGATTTAAAAAAAAATTCCCATTGTTTTTGCCTTTTCATGTCTACTCATGTCATTTTTTTTTTTTTAGAAAATCTGAGTCCTGGTGTCCTCCACAGAGGACATGGCTTAACATGTGAATAAAATATCCTTTTTCAAAAATGTTATTTTTCCATTTTTTTCTTATGCTCTAAACAATGTAATGACATGAAAAAATACTAAATTCACAAAGCTTTTTATTTCTGGTTCTCAGGAGGCTATACCACAAATATGTATATTAAGGTAGCTTGTTACAATACGATCATAATTTATTTCCTTTGCATTATATCTTGCAGCTTTAATAATTCGTTTATTGTTGTTGACAGATACATGTTACAGTGAGACAAAACGATGACCGCATATGCATTGAAACCAAAGCCTTCAGAGTTTGTATCGGTGTCCTTTTTGTGCAATACAGTACAGAATACATCCTGTAAGTATAATAATTACCACCTCTGCTATTACAACTGTACTAAGATCAATTCACAATCTATGAAGACGATTAGACAAAATCAAAAAACTAATTTAGAGTTTGTTTCTACCTTTCTGCTAGGTATCCCAACTAATGCAGAGTATAAGTTGCCAACACACTGATTGTGAAGTACAGATATGGAAGGAAATGACTATGTAAGTTGCATTGTTTTTAATCCATTGATTTATCTCTATCAACATAATCACACAAGATATTGTAGTAACAATATCTTGTAATCTTTACTTGCTGGAAAATGACAAATAGTCAAATTTGTGTCTTTAGCCCACCTGACACATGTCCCTAAAACGGAAATTTAAAGCAGAACGTGCATCACTTTGCAGGTTTGTGTCAAAAGCCAGCTAGTGTAGCATATGTAAGCCCACTGCCATATCCATAATTTATTTTTGCACTGTTAATGAATTTTACATTTTCACTTAGTGCAGGATAATGTAAGGCAGATACTACAAAACATTTAAATCTTTTTTTTGTATATACGCCACTTGTTCACTGCCTGACCATCGTCTTAATGTTTATGCAGTTCAATGTTTTTTTTTTTTTTATCTAAAGCTCCTTATTGTTCAATAAGTGTTTAGATGTTTCACATATCTGTCTTAGCTGTCATCTGTCATGGTCTAAGCGTTATCCGTTTCTGTTGTTCTGATGAAGGAAATTTGTGTTGGGGAGGATTCAATGTCTGTTGAGGCCCATGTGAATGTGCTACAAAGTGAGTTTCGGAAAACACATCCAGACATCTCGACTGTCCAAGACCACATGACACGAACCTTCTCCTGGAGATGTTGAGAAAACATGGAAGGAATGTCTGTGGAGGATGTACTCAAAAAAATACCCATACTTAAGGACACCTGCTGGAGTGAGTATAGTAAAAAAAAATCATTAACATCTTCTTTACACTTTTAGCCCATATGTTAAAAATCTTAAAACAATGGTTTTAGAAAACTTTGTTTTTGCAGTTCTGCACTGTATGTAGCTATACTGTCTGAGCCAAAGAGGCTGTACCAGAATTTGATGAATTTGAAAAATATTTTCAAATTTGTATTTGTATTATTATTTTTTTTTTTTAATGTAAGGGGACCCTGCTACACCCTTTCCAGCCATACAACTGATGGATACTGACTGGAAAATGTCAATCATAGGAGGTGGTGAAAGTAGATGGAATAGACATGTGCCAGTGCACCAGCCTTGATGAAGCCTTCATAACAGCCTTCTGTATGTATTTTGCTTTCAACATCGCATATCCACCACACCTGAAAAAGACACTGACTTTCCTTCAGAGGCACATTGTCAACATTGTGGAAGAGGGAGACAAACCGCTGCCAGTAACTTTACTCCGGATGATTAGCCTTTTGTATTAGATCCTCATGCCTCAAGTGTACCATTGCCCAAAGTGCACTCGAAGGACATTCACTCTTTTGAAGTTAATCCAACATGTTGGAGTTGTACATGCACATGAATCAAATTTTAGTATAACCTGCGGTATAGAGTGCCAATCAACTTTTTTGTGATTCCTTTCTTTTAGAAAACATCTACAGGAAGCATATGTACTTCATTTTTGGGCCTTTTGGTAACAAAAATGACGGTCTCAGTGAAGAGTCAGCAGTACAGTTATATTATAATATAATTTAATATTATATATAAGTATTAATAGAAAGAATTGTTGCCCCCTTTACACCTTTCATTAAAGTCATAGTTCATCCAAAAATGGTCATTTACTCACCCTCATGGTGTTCCAAACTTTCTTTAATTGAACACAGAAGATATTTTGAGGAAACAAAAAAAAAAAACATCAACTATTTTGTTACCAATATTCTTTCAAATATATTTTGTGTTAAACAGATGGAAAAACTCATACAGGTTTGAAACAACATAAGGATGAGTAAACGATGACAATTTAAAATCTTTGGGTGAACAGACTAAGTTGACACTAATAATTAGTCTGATAATTAGTAGGTCTAAAGAGGGACAAACGTTTTAAAAGTCTGCAGAAGCACAAGGATAGGATATGTTAAAATGCTTAAGAGTTTAGTATTTAAAACTGATTAATAAGTAGCTTGTTGGGCCTGATGCTATCAGTTTTGTATTTAAATTCTGAAGGAATTGAAACACATCATACATGTCAATTTGTTATTTTGAAGTTTTATACAGTTGCTAACGTTCTGTATGTAATGCTCTTACTACTAGATTTTTTATAAACGCTTGTTAAGCATGCACTGCCTGTGTTTAGCACTTAAAATTGATTAATGAACTGTTTACTGTGCATGATGCTTCCAGTTTTGTCTTTAAATTCGGAAGGAATTGAAACATTCTATATGTTAAATTAATTTTGTCAATGTTGGGTACAGAATATCCAGTATATGTGTTATAAAAACTGAATTGAAAATGTTCTGAACTTTTATACTGATACTGAAATTTGCCATGATTAAAAAATTGTGAAACGTGCACTGCCTCTGTGTTTTGTATATCAGGATTTAATTTGAAACCATACTAGGACATAAGGTACATTTCTGTCACTAGGGGTGAATAAATCTAAAGTTAATAAAGTTCTTTTAGAGGTACAAACAAGGTACAAAAATGTACCAACATTGCTGTACCCCGCTAGGGTACACTGTAAAAAAAATTCCGTAAATTAACCATTTAACAGGTTTTTACTGTAGCATTTTTACAGTCTTTTACCGTTAAATTCACGGTCATTTTTTACAGTGTACAGCTGGAGCGACAAAGCATTTGTACTCTTTTAGGTACATTCCTGTACCTTGATTTTTCGGTGTGTATTTTTGTTGTAATTTCATATTTTGAATAGTTTTGTATATATATATTTTTTTATTCAGCTACCATCAGAGCTGCTCAGACATATTCTTCTAGATGTTGTCTATACAGAAGGAGATGGAGCCTTTCTCACTCTGTCACTAGTGTGCAGAAAGTTTTATGGCATCAGTTTTCGAAGTAAAGCTCACTTTGCCTGGCTGGACAGTATGTATATTTAGTACTTTTATTAAATGAACAAACTTTTTAAAAATTATTAGAAAGTTTATTGCATTAATTCATTAATTTATTGCATAATGACATTTTCTTCTGAATGAATGAATGCTTGAATGGATGAATGTTCGTGTTTTTTTTGTTTTTTTTTACTTGTGAACACAATCCCTTGACAACTAAAATTAAATTGACAATTGAATTGACAACTAAAATTGAAAGCTAAATAAATGTTTTAATGGATAAAGCTGTGTCTGTTTGCTAAATTTAATGTCACTTAACAGAATGTTACTAAACACTTCTTACTCATCTGGTTTTTTTATTTGATATTTCTTTGGTGTTTTATCAACTATGTATTTTTCTCTATCAGGCAAAACGTTGTTTTTAGGGTAACACTTTACAATAATGTTTAATTTGTTAACATTAGTTAATGTATTAACTAACATTAACTATGAGCAATATATTTTTGTTACAGTATTTATTAATCTTTTGATTTACTTTGATTAACTAATGAAAAGCTAGTGCGACTAAAAGTGTTGAGACATTTGCATCCTTAAATTAATAGTAATTTGTTTTTGGTCATTTATTTTGATGATTGATATGTCAGCATCCTACCTCCTGTAGTTTGTCTCCGTGCTTCTAGAGGTCCCTTGGTTTCTCCTCTGCCTTAGTTCTTCCTCGTGTGGCCTTGTTAGCATTATCCAGGTCACCTGTGCCTTGTTTCCCCAGTGTATTTAAGTTGTGTATTTTTCCCTTGGTTCCTCACTCGGTTTTTGAGTCTTCTCCCTGTGTTTCCAGCCTGGTCTCGCTAAAGCCTCCCTAGCTACCCCAAGTAAGGTATCCTGAGTTCAGGATGAATGGGCACAGTAGTATTCATTTAACAACATTAGGTGTAACACACAACCCTGATAAGAAAAAACTAAGAAGAAACATAGTTATTTCAACATAAAAACATCAAATTTGAAATGTAATGCAGGGAATTCTGGGAATGTCAATTTACGGTTATTCACTGTAAATTATACGGTCTTTTTCGCTTCCAAAAATGGTATATTACCGTAAAATTAATGTCCAATACATGTAATGTCCAATACAGTTTTCACCGTATATAGTAGGGGAATTTACCATTAACCATTTAACAGGTTTTTACTGTAGCATTTTTACAGTCTTTTACCGTTAAATTCACGGTCATTTTTTACAGTGTACAGCTGGAGCGACAAAGCATTTGTACTCTTTTAGGTACATTCCTGTACCTTGATTTTTCTGTGTGTATTTGTATATAATTTTTTTTTATTCAGCTACCATCAGAGCTGCTCAGACATATTCTTCTAGATGTTGTCTATACAGAAGGAGATGGAGCCTTTCTCACTCTGTCACTAGTGTGCAGAAAGTTTTATGGCATCAGTTTTCGAAGTAAAGCTCACTTTGCCTGGCTGGACAGTATGTATATTTAGTACTTTTATTAACTGAACAAGGTTTTTAAAAATATTTATAAAGTTTATTGCATTAATTCAGAGATTCAAAGAGAATTTTTTTTCTTGTGTAGGTATCGTTGACTGGAAGTCTGTCAGTCCAGATGTGAGGAAGACATACAGAGTGGAGTTTGAGCTCACCAGTTGTGATGGCTGTATATGCATCTGCAAAAACACTACTGGATACTGTGACCATGGAAAGAAGGGGGTCTTCACAGCGTTCTATTCAAAGAGTTTGCTGGCTTCTGTTCTATGGACTGCTACTACAGCATTAATGAATGAATGAGTGGTTTATTTGTTTATTTTTTTTACTTGAATTGGCAACTGAAACTGAAAGCTAAATAAATGTTTTCGTGGATAAACCTGTGTGTTTACACTAAACACCATCATAGTAACATACATGAAACTGAAATAATACAATAAACATTCATTTAACAACATTAGGTGTAACACACAACCCTGATAAGAAAAAACTAAGAAGAAACATAGTTATTTCAACATAAAAACATCAAATTTGAAATGTAATGCAGGGAATTCTGGGAATGTCAATTTACGGTTATTCGCTGTAAATTATGTTTTTTTTTCACTTCCAAAAATGGTATATTACCGTAAAATTAATGTCCAATACATGTAATGTCCAATACAGTTTTCACCGTATATAGTAGGGGAATTTACCATTAACCATTTAACAGGTTTTTACTGTAGCATTTTTACAGTCTTTTACCGTTAAATTCACGGTCATTTTTTACAGTGTACAGCTGGAGCGACAAAGCATTTGTACTCTTTTAGGTACATTCCTGTACCTTGATTTTTCTGTGTGTATTTTTGTTGTAATTTCATATTTTGAATAGTTTTGTATATATATATTTTTTTATTCAGCTACCATCAGAGCTGCTCAGACATATTCTTCTAGATGTTGTCTATACAGAAGGAGATGGAGCCTTTCTCACTCTGTCACTAGTGTGCAGAAAGTTTTATGGCATCAGTTTTCGAAGTAAAGCTCACTTTGCCTGGCTGGACAGTATGTATATTTAGTACTTTTATTAACTGAACAAGGTTTTTAAAAATATTTATAAAGTTTATTGCATTAATTCAGAGATTCAAAGAGAATTTTTTTTCTTGTGTAGGTATCGTTGACTGGAAGTCTGTCAGTCCAGATGTGAGGAAGACATACAGAGTGGAGTTTGAGCTCGCCAGTTGTGATGGCTGTATATGCATCTGCAAAAACACTACTGGATACTGTGACCATGGAAAGAAGGGGGTCTTCACAGCGTTCTATTCAAAGAGTTTGCTGGCTTCTGTTCTATGGACTGCTACTACAGCATTAATGAATGAATGAGTGGTTTATTTGTTTATTTTTTTTACTTGAATTGGCAACTGAAACTGAAAGCTAAATAAATGTTTTCGTGGATAAACCTGTGTGTTTGCTAAATTTGTTAATGTCACTTAACAGAAGCCTGACTAATTTTTAAATTTTTATAATTTAGTGGTTTTGTCAACTATATATTTTTCTCTATAAGGCAAAACATTGTTTTCTAAATTGGTTAATGTCACTTAACAGAAGGTTGCTAAACTCTTCTGACTAATTTTTTAATTTGGTGGTTTTGTCAACTATATTTTTCTCTATCAGGCAAAACGTTGTTAGGCTAACACTTTACAATAAGGTTTCATTTGTTGACATTGATGTATTAACTAACATTAACTATGAGCAATACATTTGTTACAGTATTTATTAAGCTTTGTTAATATTAGTTAATACAAATTCAGCTGTTCATTGTTTGTTCTTGTTCACTTCACAGTGCTTTAATGTTAACAAATACAACTTTTGACTCAATACAGTTTTCACCGTATATAGTAGGGGAATTTACCATTAACCATTTAACAGGTTTTTACTGTAGCATTTTTACAGTCTTTTACCGTTAAATTCACGGTCATTTTTTACAGTGTACAGCTGGAGCGACAAAGCATTTGTACTCTTTTAGGTACATTCCTGTACCTTGATTTTTCTGTGTGTATTTTTGTTGTAATTTCATATTTTGAATAGTTTTGTATATATATATTTTTTTATTCAGCTACCATCAGAGCTGCTCAGACATATTCTTCTAGATGTTGTCTATACAGAAGGAGATGGAGCCTTTCTCACTCTGTCACTAGTGTGCAGAAAGTTTTATGGCATCAGTTTTCGAAGTAAAGCTCACTTTGCCTGGCTGGACAGTATGTATATTTAGTACTTTTATTAACTGAACAAGGTTTTTAAAAATATTTATAAAGTTTATTGCATTAATTCAGAGATTCAAAGAGAATTTTTTTTCTTGTGTAGGTATCGTTGACTGGAAGTCTGTCAGTCCAGATGTGAGGAAGACATACAGAGTGGAGTTTGAGCTCGCCAGTTGTGATGGCTGTATATGCATCTGCAAAAACACTACTGGATACTGTGACCATGGAAAGAAGGGGGTCTTCACAGCGTTCTATTCAAAGAGTTTGCTGGCTTCTGTTCTATGGACTGCTACTACAGCATTAATGAATGAATGAGTGGTTTATTTGTTTATTTTTTTTACTTGAATTGGCAACTGAAACTGAAAGCTAAATAAATGTTTTCGTGGATAAACCTGTGTGTTTGCTAAATTTGTTAATGTCACTTAACAGAAGCCTGACTAATTTTTAAATTTTTATAATTTAGTGGTTTTGTCAACTATATATTTTTCTCTATAAGGCAAAACATTGTTTTTTAGGGTAACACTTTACAATAAGGTTTCATTTGTTGACATTGATGTATTAACTAACATTAACTATGAGTAATACATTTGTTATAGTATTTATTAAGCTTTGTTAGTATTAGTTAATAAAAATACAGCTGTTCATTGTTAGTTCACTTCAAAGTGCTTTAACTAATGTTAACAAATACAACTTTTGACTTACTTTAACTTAAGAACAGTTAGTGCGACTAACCGTGTTAAGAGACGTTTGTATCCTCCAAAAAATTATTGTAATTTGTTTTTGATTATTGATAAACTAAGACATAAACTTGCGGTGGTGATGACATCAGTAACCCGCGCCATGCAGAAGTTCCGAAGGTACTTTCTAAAGTCATTTAAAATGATATTCTTAATATCATTAACGCTGTTTTTACCTTGGAAGAATTAAATTTGGTTTTATAGGATTATGTTGAATTTATTGCTTCCTTTTAATCTGTAGATTAAGAGTATGGCTCGCCTAAGTGAGTATAATTACTGATTATATTCTTTTAATAATTTAAAAGATTAGTTTAGTTTAGAAGTACCCTATCGACGATACTGGGCTTTCTCTCTCTCTCTCTCTCTCTCTCTCTCTCTCTCTCTCTCTCTCTCTCTCTGTCAGTGTCTGTCTGGAGAAATACTCAAGCAGTCATACTTCTTTACATCTTCAGGAAGGAGCTGGCTTCGCCGTGAATGGAGATTCTAAACTCTGCACGATAGCAGTCTTTGAACAGAGACTCTCTACCATTCCTCCATCGGACTACATCAAAGGGACTCGTTTATTAATAACGACGCAACCGTTTGTTATAAGTATGACGCATAAATAATGTATAATAATTGCTCTGATGGAAGATCTTTCTCTAATAACTTGGAGGATTTTGATTCTATACGGAGTGTGCTTCTTTACAGGTTAGTACAGGACTCGATTATTGATTCGAGTTGTTTGTTTGTTGCTTTCCTCAGCTGTTTCTCGCATACCGGGGGGGATTTAAAGACCCACTCGAGTGCAGGTACATTCAAATGTTTAGAAGTTAAATAATTACGAGCTTCCTATCAAAATGACAAAATCGCTGATTTATTTAGAAACCTTAGCTGTCATTGTAAACCTCTTATTTATTTTACACCGAAACTTTCATAACATGTACTAATCTGTTATTATGATATTAGTTTTTTTTTAATTATAATTTTTTTTTCTTTCTTATAACTAGCTACTTTCCACGCTGTTCGACAAAAGCTTCCGTGTCGCTATAGAAACGACTCGATTCTACCAATCACAATTTGAGAAACTTGTCACGTGGCCACTGGACGAGACCCGTATGCGGAAAACATAACAAGACGCTGTTGCCGTTCAAAAGAAAAATCCACATTTTGAAACAGATCTAACGTTTATTGAGTAGAAACATGCGTTAATGGCTTCTAGACGTGTTAAAGACGGAACCGGAACGGAGTTCGAGTCCGACTTGCGCGAAAACAAGGAGGAAGATGGAGGGAGCGCAACTGATTCTGATGCGTCAAGTTACAGTTACTCAGATTACTCCGAGTAAGAAACAACAACAAACTCAAAACTGTAATTATTCATTACTGGATTGCCAATTAGATGTCTTCAAGTTGCATGCGTTGCTATAAAACGTTCGTTTTGTTATTTACATCATTGTCAAGTTGGCTGCATTTGTGTATGTAAACATAGCCTATGCTTGTTTTATTAATATATGAGTCTATTGAAATAGATACATGTACTAGAGCTGGTCTGGTTTATTTCAGTTGAAGACCCACATTTAGCCTCATGAAAAGGAAAAATAGACCTCGTCCATTTTCTGCCCAAACTCAAAACTGTAATTATTCATTACTGGATTGCCAATTAGATGTCTTCAAGTTGCATGCTTTGCTATAAAACGTTCGTTTTGTTATTTACATCATTGTCAAGTTGGCTGGATTTGTGTATGTAAACATAGCCTATGCTTGTTTTATTAATATAGGAGTCTATTGAAATAGATACATGTACTAGAGCTGGTCTGGTTTATTTCAGTTGAAGACCCACATTTAGCCTCATGAAAAGGAAAAATAGACCTCGTCCATTTTCTGCCCTCTCTCATTTTTTAAGGGGATTTTCTGTTTCCAATTTGGAAAGTCAGCCATCATAAATAATTATATGCTATTCACCATCTTTAGTGAATGCATGCACGTGGTTGCCAAGAGCTAACCACCAAAGCAGTGTGGCTTCATTTAGAAATGGGGAAGAAAACATGATGGCTGGCTCTGGCTGAATATTGAGCTGAGCTTTTCTGGACTGAAGGAGAGGATTCGGTTTCAACGCTTCAGGATGTGTGGCTTCCGCTGCAGCATTCGGACTCCTCGCTTATGTAGTGTTTAGTTTGTGTTCCTAAACTCTCTTGTACCACTTATTGCTTACTTGGTGGTGCTGAAATGTTGTCTGTTGCGAGAAGTGAGCGACTGCAATGTTTTCACACGAAATGTCTTCTTATCCGGAATATTGTGTTTGAGAGTATAGTGATCGCTGTACTTGATCTTAAACTACTTTAAATAACATTTTTACAATAACATACAGTATCTCACAGAAGTGAGTACACCCCTCA
Organism: Sinocyclocheilus grahami; assembly: GCF_001515645.1. NCBI lineage: Eukaryota > Metazoa > Chordata > Actinopteri > Cypriniformes > Cyprinidae > Sinocyclocheilus > Sinocyclocheilus grahami. The sequence continues at coordinate 377,245 of NW_015505660.1, read as the reverse complement.
CATTTGTGTAAATATTGTATTATATCTTTTCATGTGACAACACTGAAGAAATGACACTTTGCTACAATGTAAAGTAGTGAGTGTACAGCTTGTGTAACAGTGTAAATTTGCTGTCCCCTCAAAATAACTCAACACACAGCCATTAATGTCTAAACCGCTGGCCACAAAAGTGAGTGCACCCCTAAGTGAAAATGTCCAAATTGGGCCCAAAGAGTCAATATTTTGTGTGGCCACCATTATTTTCCAGCACTGCCTTAACCCTCTTGAAGCTTTTATCAATTGAGAAACTACATGGAATAATTAATACAAAAATGAATTTGTCACATTTGTAAAAACCAGTTAATAAGCTTCTTTCCCCTCTAAATTGGAACCTAAAATTGTGATATTGAAAAACGAATGTCCAGTATTTTTATTGTTAACTAAAATAATAATACAAATGTTTGAAAAAAAGCTGAAAAAAAAACTTTTACAAAAATGAAATGTTGCCTTGGCAACTAACAAATAAAAATAAGTTTAAGATGGAGTACTAAAATGAATAAAACTGAAATAAAAATAAATGAAGCTAAATAGAAATATTTGAAAAACAAACTAATAAAAGTGACTGAAGCACTTTTAAAAAAGTGACTGAAGGCTAAAACTTTAAAATTGTAAATGAAAACTGAAATATTAAATACATTTAAAATATTAATAAATTCTACACTAAAAATAAAACAATTATAACATAGAAATAGCTATTTTACAATTAATTACAGCAGGAAATACATTGAATTAAAATTAAATGTTGAAGTAGAAAGACAGACGTACCTATTCCATTAATCTTTGTTTTATTTACAACTTAAAATATGTCATTTTTACATTGTGTAATTGTATATAAGCAATACTTAAATAAAACCTGCAGTCGATTTCAACCTAATGAAGCTGATTGAATTGACTTAGTTCTTATTTATCAACATAGTCATGTCAGTAGATTTTAGCAAAAGAAGCTGGGCTGACTCAAAAAAGTTTGTTCTGAGAATAATGACATTCAGACATTTTAAGTGTCCAGATACTTTTTTGAGGCCACTGTATATTGGGTATTATTGCATGCTTCTCTAATGCTCTCTTTGTTTTTTGTCACAGTGACCTGGAGCCGGAATGGCTGGATGACGTCCAGAAGAACGGTGAACTCTTCTATCTGGAGCTGAGTGAGGGAGAGGAAGAAGCTCTGCTGGCCCAGGTCTCTGCCAATCACTCCGCTGCCACCAATCACGTCCGTTTCAGTGATAAGGAGGCAGAGATTATCACCGACAATGGCAAAAAGCAAGCAGCCTCTGGCAAATCCGAAGCAAAACTCAAGAAGTTCACCAAGATCCTGGGACAAAAGCGGCGACCATCTCAAAGGAAAGCCGCTGATGGAAAAGACGCAGGGTCTTCCCAGCGTCCCACCTCCATCTTGAAGAATCAAGCGGGCCAGCGGCCGGGAGTCGTGGTCCAGCAGCAGCGTCTGAAGGACGTGTGCGTGTATCTGAACCCCAAACGTCTCGCGGGTTCCTCGTCTCCGTCTCCTGAGAGAGGCGGATTGTTAGAGGCCTTGCTGGGTGTCGTTCACCGTCCAGGAGGAAGTGCTGGGAAAAAAGGGGGAAAACTCATCATCCATGGTCTGGTCCCACATAGTCCCGCTAGCAAGTGTGCAGAAATTCTTATCGGTAAGCGCAGCTAGACCAGGAATGTGTCAGTTAAGAAAATGTACTAGTATTTTTTAGGGATGCTCTGATCGATCGGCCGGAGATCGGTATCGGCCGATAATCATATTTTATGACTCGATCGGTACACACTACACTTGGCCGATCTCACGAGCCGATCGCAATTTGATGACGTCAACGCGTGACGACGTACATGATGCGTGGAGACATAAATGATTTGGCGCCACAAGTCATGTCATCGCCGGTGTGGAAATGCTATGACGTTTTGAGAAACAATGAAAAATTTGCTATTTGTCGTGTATGTTTTGCATGATGATATGATGAATGGATGGTTTATTTTTAACAGCAGATTCAGTGACGTTAGAGCTGATCTGCGCATCACTGCACACGTCTGCCGCGCCGTTACGACTCCACGGGCACCGGAGCGGATCGTGGCCGATCTAGTCAGTGCTTGTGTTTATCAGCCAGCCGCAGCACGTTTCTAAAGCGGCTCTCTGTGCTGCTTGGCTAAAAATAGTCTTTTGTGAGTTGGCACAGCATGGAGGACGGAACAAAACCTTGTCGGAGCCGTAAGGGATAACGGTAACATAACACGCTGATCGTGGGCTGCTTTTAAATGAACATTTATTTATTAAACAAAATATATTTTATTATGTCTATCTATTAGCCTACACAATAGCATTAACACAGGCTTTAGTCCTTTCAAACTTTATCTGGAATGTCACCGTTTCTGTCACTGCAACTTCCCGATCAGGCGAACAAACACACACACACACACACACACACACACACACGGAATCATCTGCCTCATGAAAAAAATGTAGTTAATATTTGCATAATTTATGATTTATTTTATCCACCCGCGACCCACCCGCAAATAATCAGAATGCATTTTTTATTACCGCATTACCGCATTTTTTATTATCCGCAGTGCCCGTGGATATAAGAAAAGCTAAATATGTTTGCTGCGTAAATCAGACGGACTTACTGAAAATGCAAATTCATTCTCTGCCAGCAGGAGGTGCTTTAAAGCAGGAGAAACTGGTTTCCCCGGTAACGGCTGTACACAAAGTAGCACTGAGCTCACAAACTCTGCTTTATGAACCAGCTCTAATGCCATGGCGAAAGTTTGAGCAAAACATGCGAACTGTTCTGTCTTTGGCTGCACAGACAAGCACAGAACACTGTTTAGAGTCCCAGCCTCAGAGGAGACAAGAGAGCAGTGGATTTATTGATTTATTTATTGTATATTGCTGCTGCCGCACAGATATAATATATAAACATGCGATTTATTTCCCAGCTGTTTACCTTCACAGACATAACAGACTTTTTTTGTAACTCATATGCATTTTTAACGGAAACTTGTGTGTGAATGAGAACTTAGTTTAGTACTCACATGCTGTGACAGCCGCTTTCTGTCCGTGTGCTTCAGATGTGTGCGCTCAGAAAACTGTATATCAGAAGTTTAAACTAATATGGTTTAAAACGCATGATTTCAGCGCGATAAACATGAGAATCAGAACCAAAATGTATTTTTAGCACGTCCGAGCTGTAATGGTGCTCTTTTCTGGAAAAGGGGGCGGGGAGCAGCAGCTCATTTGTATTTAAAGAGACAGGCACAAAAAACAGCGTGTTTCTGCTTCCACTCAAAATAGGCATTTTCAAAATGATATAATAAATGATCTGTGGAATACTTTGAGCTTAAACTTCACAGACACATTCTGGGGACACCAGAGACTTATATCACATATTGTAAAAAGGGGCATAATATGTCTCCTTTAAGTCAAGTTGCAGCTTGGTGTTGTGGTTGGATTTACTCATATTCTCTCTCACAACTGCTTGTTAAGCACTCTAGTCATATGACAGGAAGCTGTTTTTTCAATTGTGCAGTATATTTACAGTGAATGTTTTTCAGTTGATGACCTAAAAGGACATTCAAGGGGAACCCGCAGTCGTTTTCTTCCCGAGGCAGACCAAAGAAATTCCAAACGGGTTACACCACCCCGAAAACTCTTTCCCCAGCAGCCTTTTACAATTGTTTCTCAAACGCCCCTCCATACTAAAGCAATTAGACCGTTTATCTGAAATAACTGAGGGAAATCTTTGCATGCCGCAAAGGGAAGAGTGTGCAAATCTACCGAAGGCAGGTGGAGGTGCTGTTTGATGTGCATTTGTTTTTTATCTTATTATAGAGATACAATTTACCTAAGCTGTTTGTACACTCAAGAATCAGGCGACAAGTTACAGATGTTAGTTTTTCATGTTTTCTGTAGGTGATGCCCTGGTTGCTGTGGACGATGTGGACGTTACTTCAGAAAATATTGAGAGGGTTTTGTCCTGTATACCAGGCCCCACACAGGTAAGTGTGAGATTTTGTGTCTTTTCCCTAAAATTGAGCATCTTTCTAAGACTAAATGCTTGAAACGTTGAAACAGAGCCAAAGGTGTTTTTGAAGTTCGAACAAAGAAAATGAACAAATGTGTGGCTCATAATGTTTATTTTGCTCTGTAGTTGTCTGCAGCAGTCAAATAGTTCAACCCTGAGGTACATATAAGGATGAAAGCTGAGAAACATTTTCACCACTTGTGAGACAATTGCTCAGTTTTTCTGCCCGCAGACCTCCCGTAAACTCACAAACTCTGGGGGCACATCAGGTCAACTTTATTCTTTGGGAGCTGAAGTCTGTTTGTAAGGGATTAATTTGACTTAATTGGCTTGAAATTAGTTTTTTTTAAACAAGACATAATCTTTTCAGATTAGCACTTTCTAAAAGTGGTTTTGGTTTTTGGTCTGTGCCTCTCGGGCTTGCGAGTAAACGCTCGGCCTGACTGATTTTATTATTTTCCTGAAAACCCTCCAAATTAACTATATTTTTTACATTAACACATTTGGTTAAATGTGCTTGGTGAAATATTAGCCGTAATCTTGTCATAAACAAGACAAATGGACTGTCGATGTGCATTAAGCTTTGATAGTTTCCTCATGTCGTAAGCTGCTGCTGAGCTCTTTGGGTTGGTGAGGCTGTTGCAAAATGTTGGTAAAATTATACAGTTTTTTTACTTTTTGCATTTTCCACTTATGGCCAAAATAGTGATTGATTTCAACTAGTGGTTGACCGATATATCGGCCGATATTTGGCATTTTTCAAATATCGGCATTGGCCGATAAGTTTTTCTGTTTGGCCGATGTTTTCGAGGCGGGACGTTTATTTTGACGGCGCTGAGAACAGCAGCGCCTGAGCACACAGTGTTCACATTCTCCTTGTTTGCTGTCGTCGTTAACAGTTCTGTCTAATACAGATAGAAGTCTATCAAATAATCAGATAGAACTGTTAAACAAAGGAATTAAAATGTATACAAAAAAAGTATTATAACGATTGCTTTAATATTATTAGTAATAGAAATGCAAACATTATAATACTTTCTTGTTTGCCATCAGCATTCAGCAAATTTATATAATTTAAACAAATTTTTGAATGACTAATGAACATTTAATTTCACAAACCTTGCAGACTTAGTCGAATCTAGTTGAGATCTTGTGAAGTGTGCATGTGTATCCTGCATGATCGCGTGTTCTCTGCGTGACGGTCGGTCCGTGCAAATTGAATGCTGACAGGAGGAGAGTTCAGCTTGACTGGAGACGCGCGATCGACAAACTTTAAACTAAGTTAGTGATTTCAAATTATGCTGCGCTTTATGCTTTTGCCCACCGTCATATTCATGTCATTTTCATTGCGTGCTGTATGTAAAATGAGTGTTACCTTGGTTTTATTTGAAAAAAAAAAAAGATTCCCAATGCACACAAACTTCCCAGATTACTGAGTGCTTCCTTTTTAATTAGATTTTTATTAAATACTTATTTATTTTGATTTCAAATTATGCTGCGCTTTATGCTTTTGCCCACCGTCATATTCATGTCATTTTCATTGCGTGCTGTATGTAAAATGAGTGTTACCTTGGTTTTATTTGAAAAAAAAAAAAGATTCCCAAAACAAACTTCCCAGATTATAAATAAAATGATATCAGCTTTATGTTGGCTATCGGCCACCCTGCTTTCCAAGATATCGGCATCGGCTGTCAAAAAACACATGTCGGTCGACCACTAATTTCAACCTAAAACACTATAGAGAACCTTTTGTGCAGTTTAAAGGTTGTTGCAGGTTCTTTGTGGAACCATCAATGCCAGTATAAAGAAGCTTTATTTTTAAGAGTGTGTTGCATCATGGGGACAGAAGACGTTGAGTTCAACCAAACATTGATGCTTTGCAGCCTTGTTTTTCTATAGCTAGACGCTGCTTCTTTCTGAGAATGCTTTCCATTTGATCACTTCTAAAGCTGGTTTTGTTCACTTACTTGCCTGAAAGAGGACAGAATGTTGAAATTACAGAGTTGCGTCGGGACGGCGGTGACGAAAACGCTTGTTTTTGTAGGCCACAGGAAAAGAGCCATTATCCTGTGGAGACGAGAGAGGGAGAAAGTGATTAAAGGACAAGAACCGATAGCAAATTACACTATAGGACAAAAAAAGGACAGGCGAGGCTATTAGGATATTAGGGTAGAGGAACGGTGCTCTTGTGAGATTTCAAAGGGCTTGCCAAGATTTTAAAATGAACTTCGCCTCGGCTGGTGATTTATGAAATTATAAGAGTTTCATAATTGTTGTTGAGTCCGACCTTAAGAGTTACTAAACTGGAACAAAACCATCATGTCCACTGACAGCGGCCTTTCATTGGACACTGACACCAACACAGGGTCAGATTTTGTTTTTTGAAATAAATTAATATACTTTTTTTTGAGCAAGGATGCATTAAATTGATCAAAAGTGGCTGTAACAAACGATTTCTGTTTCAAATAAATGCTGTTCTTTTGAACTTTCTATTCATCAAGGAATCTGAAAAAAGTGTTTCACAGTTTCCACAAAAATACGAAGCAAATATGAACTTTTCAATATTGATAATAATCAGAAATGTTTCTTGAGCAGCAAATCAGCACATTAGAATGATTTCTGAAGGATCATGTGACACTGAAGACTGGAGTAATGGTGCTGAAAATTCAGCTTTCATCACAGGAATAAATTACATTTTACAATATATTCAAATAGAGAATAGCTATTTCAAATTGTAATAATATTTCATAATATTGAGGTTTTTTTTCTATATTTTTGATCAAATAAAATCAGCTTTGACATCACTGGAATAAATTACACTTTAAAATATATTAAAACAGAAAACAGTTATTTAATTTGTAATAATATTTTACAGTATTGCTGTTTTTACTGTACTTTACTTTAACTTTACTTTAACTTAGCTGCCTTAATTTTTTAAGTGCAATCAAACTGGCTGTACAAGTTATTTTAACTTTAATTATTTTAAAGTGACTTAGAAAAATTTGATTCTTGTATAACTTAAAAAAAATTAAGTTGAAATTGGTTAAAATAATTAGATTAATTAAAGTAAGTTTTTTTTTTTTTACAGTGTATTTGTGATCAAATTAATTCAGCTTTGTATAACAGGAATTAATTACATTTTACAATAAATTCAAATAGAAAACATTTATTTCAAAAGAGACTTCTTTAAAAAAACATTGCAAATTCTTTCCGATGATAGTGTAAGTATCAAATAAAATACATTGCTTTTGAAGCAACATAAATTTAAAAAAAATGTAAAAGTGTTAAGGTCATTGCACACCGAGTCCAAAAATTTCATCCGAAATTTTCGCACATTAAAAAATAAATACGACCTCACGTTATGTCAATCACGTTTACACACTGCCTCCGAAATATTCGTCCGTCATAAAAAAATCGGATCGGGTTGGATTTTTTTCCGTTTTTCGCATCCGTAGCAAGCATTTTGAGAGGTGTTTTGACAGTTCGGAGCCACCGTACAAGCGAACGCCAAAATCCAGAATGGCGATTGTCAAGTTCATCCACTTGGTCTCGCAGCACAAAGCACTGTATATAGATCCTTGCACACCGAGTTCACAGAAATTGTTGGTCTTCTTTTTAATATGTGGCTCTAGTATCGCTAGCAAAAGCATCAACCTGAGCCACTGACATCCTGAAGTAAACTTTGAATCACCCGGGATAATCCCGCTGCTCCTTAATAAGGAGGGGAACTCTCCTTCCTCTCTATCTCAGAATTGGATTGACCCAATATTTCCTTTCTTTTTCTTTTTTTAAGAAGCGAGAGGACAACAAAATCATCCTCACTGCTTGAAGACTCCATTTAGTGCTGTTTTGCGAATCTTTTCGCAACGAATTAATTAATACGCATCGGACTCAGTGTGCAAGGTTTCTGTGCGTGACGAATTTTTAGGATTTCGAATACGAAAAAACGCATACGAAAATTTCCGACTCGGTGTGCAGAGACCTTTAGCCAGTCAGGCTAGACTTCCTAGCATTGGCCCTAATGCATGATGACGTAATACCTACATTTACATTTATTCATTTAGCAGACGCTTTTATCCTAAGCGACTTACGGATGAGATGTGTGATGTGAATGTGAGGTCGGTGTGGAAGCTGCTCTAATAACAGTGCTGCAGTCCAGCTGTTTGCGGTCAGCAGACACTCATGTGTGTTCGGCTCTGCATGTTAAACAGCCGCTTTCTGTGTGCTGCTGCTCTCCTTGATCTCTGAGTGTACGGTTTTTATGATTTGTAAAGTCTTAGAAAGCTACGGTTCGTTTTTAGCAGCAATATGTGGCTGACTTTTGAGCTACACGTTAACCTAAAATCATAAGTTATGTGTGCGAGTTGAATGTTTCGGGTCTTCTGCTCACCAAGGCTGCATTTATTTGATATAAAACACAGTAAAAACAGTAATAATGTGAGAAAATATTACAAATTAAAATAACGGTTTTCAATTGTAATATACTGTAAATTATCATTTATTTCTGTGATTCCAAGCTGAATTTTCAGCATCATTTCTCCAGTCTTCAGTGTCTCATGATCCTTCAGAAATAATTCTAATATGCTCATTTATGATTATTATCAATTAGGGATGCACCAGAACGAGTCCGATACCGATACTTTTCTTTTTGGTACTTGTAATACCGATACCTGTATTTTCATAGCATTTGTAATTTCTACAAATATTGGGTACAGAAACTAAAAAAAATGTTAGCTGGCTTTTTGTGTAAAACATTTTTGTTCAGGATTTTTTTGATGAATAGAAAATTCAAAAGAAAAGCATTTATTTGATATACAAATCTTTCATAACATTACAGATGTATTTATTATCGTTTTTGATCCATTTAATGCATCCTTACTAAATACAAATATTACTTTCTTTAAAACCCAAACTTTTAAACAGCAGCATATAGTTTCAGAGTCTATGAGATATTTAGGCTTGAAACAAGTTCTCTTGCTTTTATGGCATCAAAAAAATTTTGCATGTGGGAAATCAGACACAAAGAGTTCAGATCCAGAGGAATGGCACAGTATTACTGCAAAAGCTGTTATATGTGGTAGAGCACAGAGAGAGTCTCTTTTGACACAACCGCGTCTCTTTAGACCGTCATCATTCAGCCTTTCTGAGGTTATTTACATCAGTTAAACTTGATGTCAGGCTGTTGCACCAAAAATATCATTTATACTTATTCATGCCAAGTAATACAACCCAGCAGCCATTATTATACAGCTGTGTTCAACATGGACCCTTATTTCAAGTTTTATTTTGCTTGACCTTGGTGCGAAGGAAAGTAGTTGTGTAAAATGATGTGATGATAAAGGGAATTTGGGGATCTCAAAGAACCATCATTTCTTGCCGTCTTTCCACAGTTCATACTGAAATGAACAATTTCTCAAACTGTGAGAAAATAAATCGTAGAAAAACAGATGTCTGCTGTTTGCCAGGACATTATCCATTAATTTTATGGACATTATAATTCATGTATATTCCCATCATTCATGTAATACAGTAACACGTATAATAAATTAATAAATTAAATATTAATATTGTTATAAAATAAATAAATAAAATATTATATTGTAAATTACAATGATTTTTAAAATCATTTTAGGTTCGTTTTTCCTTATTTGTTAAGTTTACTTACATTTTCTGTAATAGGTATTTTGTGTGTGTGTATATATATATATACATATAATCTGAATATTTAGGACCATGTGATATTTCAGTTTTTCTTTTTTAATAAATCTGCAAAAATGTCAACAATTCTGTGTTTTTCTGTCAATATGGGGTGCTGTGTGTACATTAATGAGGAAAAAAAATGAACTTAAATGATTTTAGCAAAATATAACAATATAACAAAGAGTGAAAAATTTAAGGGGGTCTGAATACTTTCCGTACCCACTGTATATATATATATATACACACACACTCATACATGTCATGTAATACAGAAAAAATATAAAATAAAATATTGTAAAATATGATATTGTAAATTACAGTTATTTAATTAGTTAATTATTTAATTAATTAAATTAAATACTATGTCTAATTTTTGTCATTAGACTTTAGATTGAAACAAATATCATAAATATTACCCCAATTGGATTGAAATAATATGTGTGTGTGTGTGTGTGTGTGTGTGTGTAAAATGTATTTAATTCTTGTAATATATATATATATATATATATATATATATATATATATATACATTTATAATCTTAAATATTATAAATATGAATTTATATGATATTTCCTTTAATCCTAAAACACAATGCAATGCAATTCAATTAATTCTAAATAAATATGGAACATATGTGACCCTGGATCACAAAAGCAGTCTTGAGTCGCTGGGGTATATTTGTAGCAATAGCCAACAATACATTGTATGGGTCAAAATGATTGATTTTTCTTTTATGCCAAAAATCATTAGCATATTAAGTAAAGATCATGTTCCATGAAGATATTTTGTAAATTTCCTACTGTAAATATTTCAAAAATTAATTTTTTATTAGTAATATGCATTGCTAAGAACTTCGTTTGGACAACTTTAAAGATGATTTTCTGAATATTTTATTTTTTGCACCCTCAGATTCCAGATTTTCAAATAGATGCATCTCGGCCAAATATTGTCCTATCCTAACTAACCATACATCAATTGAAAGCTTATTTATTCAGCTTTCAGATAATATATTCATCTCAATTTTAAAAAAATGACCCTTATGACTGGTTTTGTGCTCCAGGGTCACATTTGTCACACAATACATTGAGCCCTATTTTTATAGGCTGTAAACAGCTTGATATGATTGTGTTGTTGATATTCTCCTGTTGTGATTGCAGTATTTATTTCAGGTTGTGTCTCTGTGTTTCTCAGGTGAGGTTGACTCTGGAGACGGTCTGTCCCGTCGGGATCGGTCCGGACTCGAGAGCGAAGGTGGCTCCTGCGGTCAGTCAGCTGGTGCGTCTGCTGTGGGGTGAGGACACCGTCGAGCTCCAGATGTCCATCGCACATGTCCCACACATAGTCATGTACCTCTCGCTCAAACTGGACTCCGATTCGCTGCAGGATGAGGTCAGTCCACTTGACTTCATTCAGAGGCACAAAACGTTCTGACTCTCCCCATTGATTGCATTACAAATATCATTTTCAGCTTGTGAGAACTGGGCAAAGCTAAAACAGCTGTGTGTGGATTATTTCAGTGCTTGATCCATTAACATTATTGCACCATCCAAAAGAGTTTCCCTGTTAAACCAGCCAACGGCGAGCTGCCAGGAATGAGCATGAATGGCTCTGCTGTGCCGCTGACGCTCGGCTCGCATTTATAGCGCCATCAGCGTGACGCGAGGAAACAGGAGAAGAGAGCGAGACGTTTGCCTGCGCCTGGCTGAATAATTCACAGCCAGACGCCATGTTCCCATCAGAGACCGAGAGAGAGAATTATAATAATTATATTTTATTTCATTTTCATTTCAGTTAACAAATATGTTTTTAATAGATTCAGTTAACAATAACAACAGGGTTCTTCACTCCTGCTCCTGCAGAGTCACTTTCCTGTGAAGCTTAGATCCAACTAATAACACTAAACACACTTGAATCTACTAATCGGAGTCTTTGAGTTTGCTTGAAAACTACATCCAGGTGTGTTGGATCACATTTAAAACTAAGGAATGAGGGACTCTGTCCTAGCCTTACACAGATTTACACCCTCTACAAAGATTTAAGTTGGTTTTTTGGCCTCCTGTCAGGCTGGAGTTTCGAACACATCGAAGCAGCTTTTGTAAATGCATCCGTCCAGGTGCTGAGAGTTCAGAGCAGTTGATTTACGCCGTTAAATCTCTCTGTGTTGCTCTCGTTTGCGCTCTGCCTCACTTAAAAACCTCTTTCTATACCGTGCCGAGCTCTAATGTGAGTTTGAGCGTTTATAATGTGTGTTTTTATGCGCTGCAGCTCTCAAACCGCAGGCCAAAACGACAGCAGCGAGCGACCGCCTCTGAACACTGACTTGAGCTTTAAGAGTGTAAGAAATACACTGAAGAGATAAGAGGTGTGTGTGGTTTGAAGGAGGACATGAGAACTTCATTTCTCACACAAACTCAAACGCTCGTGGTCTGAAAGCGTTGCCAGGTTGAATGGTTCCTGCTCCGCATACTAATCAAAATGAGAAAGGAAACGTCCCTCCCCTTCTTTCCTTCTATCTCAAGCTGCTGCAGCTTACGCAGGAGAAGAATAGCGGCTCCTCAGGGGAATATGTGTGGGTTTTGGCAAAGTTATGAGCTAGTCGTAATTCAAAGTCAACGTGTTTCGTAAAAGAGGAACTTAACTTATGAAAGATGGCCAATTTACTTGTTCCTAGTTATATAAACAATTTATGCTTCTTCAAAAAAAGTTAATATTTTATTATTATTTTATTAAAAGTTAATATGTTTTTAATTTGTTTTATTATTTTATTTTATCCAATTTATTTAATACATGTTCCAAATCTTATGAACAATTCATGCTTCTTCAAAAAATGTAATGTAATATTTTATTTTTAAATTGAATTATTTTTTCTTTTCTTTTGTTTTGTTTTCTTTTCCCAATTTACTTAATACATGCTCCTTGTTTTATGAACAATCCATGCTTCTTCAAAGTAGTACATATTTTATTTTATTTAATACATGTTCCTAATCTTATTAACAATTCAAGCTTCTTAAATTTTTTTTTAAATTTTCTTTTAATGTAATAAACACTTTTTTGTACATTTAATTGAATTTAACATTTTAATCAATTTAATTTAATTTAATGTTAATGAATTTAATGTAAAATGAAATTTTATTTATTTATTTAAAAAAATATTTATAATTTTTTTTTTAATTAATTTTTTTTTTGAGTGTTAGCATTTGAGTAAATGCTCACACTTTAGCTTAGTTTTTTTTTTTTGGGGGGGGGGGGGGTT